>NC_057716.1:2916504-2931264 GCF_004010195.1 Chiloscyllium plagiosum | reverse complement strand
CCAGGATGTTTCCTGGAATGGAGAGGAAGTCGTACGAGGCTAGGTTGAGAGTTCTCGGCCTTTTCTCGTTGGAACGGCGAAGGATGAGGGGTGACTTGATCGAGGTTTATAAGATGATCAGAGGAATAGATAGAGTAGACAGTCAGAAACTTTTTCCCTGGGTACAACAGAGTGTTACAAGGGGACATAAATTTAAGGTGAAGGGTGGAAGGTATAGGGGAGATGTCAGGGGTGGGTTCTTTACCCAGAGAGTGGTGGGGGCATGGAATGCGCTGCCTGTGGGAGTGGTAGAGTCAGAATCTTTGGTGAACTTTAAGCGGCAATTGGATAGGTACATGGATGGGTGCTTAAGCTAGGACAAATGTTCGGCACAACATCGTGGGCCGAAGGGCCTGTTCTGTGCTGTATTGTTCTATGTTCTATGTTCTATGTACCAAGATGGTAGTGGCTACATCCCCCAGAAAAAGTGTTCCTGTGTCTCAGAAACTATTTTCAAAGGTTAGAAGGCTGTGTAGAGCCTAAAAACAGAAGTCGTACAGCCCAATTTAACCTCCATTATATCTGGCATTTTTAAGAATAGTTTGCAACTTTGAATCCACAAGTGCTAGTGCTAAAAAGTCAAGAGTGTTTAAATCTCACTAATTTACATTATAAGTATTAAATTTACTACAATGGGAAATTATGACAAGTTTATCCAAGTTTCAGCAAGATTCAGATCATGCAATGTGACTTTTCTGTAACTTCTCAGCCCAATTTTGCCGGATAAATTTCCATAAGAATTGTCTTGAAGCTTAGTGCCTTATTGTGGGACAGAGGCGAAAGAACATTAAGTGATGAATTCTGTTGTACTTTTCAACTATTAAGTACAGAAATACCAAACTGCATTATTTCCAATATGAAGCTTGTTCTCAGCAAAATGTCATTAATATGCACCTGCATGGAATTATTTTAAGCACCTGTTTAGAGTGACATCCTATTACTCCCAAAAAGTAAATTCTGTAAGTATTGGAAAGAACAATAGAAAAGATCATTGCACCATTTTCATTCAATCTTTTGCTTCCTGTTATTGATCATCACTCATATGTAGTGATTTATGGATTTATAGTCAGGAAAAGAAAGAACCTAACAAGCAATTCTGTAGGACCAAGTGAATAACAGATATTATTCAGAATTTGAAATGATATTTATAATAGAAATATGTTTTTATCTGTGATGATATATCACCAACTTGAAGACTGAGTAGCAAATTCTTGAGTCATAATTACATCAAATGTAAAATAGGAATGAGAAAAAGAATCAAATTATATCTGATTAAATCCTAATTAACCTTGTAATGAGACTGGTTTCATTATTTCAGTGTATTTCTTGAATGTAGACAATTATTTATATCTATTTGTAAAATACCTCTCATATCTTTTGCTGCTGACTTTTCAAATTTCAGCTGAAGACATTGTTATGACCAGGTGATAAGGAGTAAGTGTCTTTTCTCTTTTTGCACGCCTTGCTTGAAAGCAATTGATTTTTGAATTTAGCAGGAGGATGGTAGATTGCCAAGTCAATATGTACTTGTCTGTGTGTAGCCTGTATAAACAAATTAGCCAGATAAGATTCTTGAGTTAAACTCGCTAAAACTCATTCAGGTAAAATTATTTTTAAAATGTCAAAAATGTTCTTACTTTTTACTAATGCACATAAACACATACACTCCCTAAGCAATCAAAAATGAAATACAACTGTATTGTTAAGACTCAAGATGTAGGACAGGAAAATATTGTGGCTGTAAGAGCTGCTCCTTTTTTGAAGTATTTTCAGTGTTGAAGGTGATTTCCTCAAATTCTAGAAACAGTAATTACTGTTTTATGAGCTGTTGCATTGTTTGGAACATTGTAAAAAAAGAGATCAAAACACCAGCACTTTAAAAAAGAGGAAGAGAGACAAAAGCAGGAGCATGTGGCAAGTGAAACAAATGAAATAAACAGAGAAATAAACCTGCACAGTTGTCTGACTCAGAAGTGAACTTTCACTGCTGACTACTTCCGCTGTTTGGTTTCAAGTATCTCTGGACATCAGAGTTCATCAAAGAAAAATAAACAGTGAAATTCAGAGCTGACCTTATAGAATCTTGTGTAGGGGAGCTCACAGCAGAGGAGCAGCTAAGTGGCTAGTTTTTAAAGTATAACCTTACAATTTTTTTTTGTAAATCTACAATAGTGAGTCGAGTGGGTTATTTTTTGATTATATATTTTTATTGAGATCTGTCTTTTGATTAAAGTTTAAAATTATAACATAAGTACTAAGTTAGCCTGGAGCAATAGATTGGGTTATTTTCTGCATCTGTAGATTGTTAAGGTGCAAGAATAGCCCTTAGTAGAGTGATGTGCTCTTTCCTTTTTTTATGCTCAATTCCCTCTGAACTTGAATGCCAGATTTTTAGTGATTTATACGCGAGAACTCCCAAATTTCTCTGTCCTGCAGATTTCAGTAGTCTTTCTCGATTTAAATAATAGTCAGCTTCTCTATTCTTCCTGTCAAAGTGCATACCCTCGCATTTTACCACAGTGTATTTCACCGGCAAAGCTTTTGCCAACTCACATAACCTGTCTGTCTCTGTCTGTAAAATCATTATGATAGCCTCACCGCTAGTCTTCCCAGGTATCTGGATGTCATTCATCAACATGGCAACAGTTAATTCACTTCTATCATCCAAGTTATTGTATATATTGTAAATAATTGTGACTCTGATTCTAGTGGCACTCCAATAGTTACAGGTTGCCATCCTGAAAATGTTCTCTTTATCCCAACCCTGTCTTCTATTCAGCAGACAATACCAATCCATGCTAATACACTACCCCAACACCATGGTATCTTATTTTAATGAGCAGCTCAACATGCTGTCCCTTGTTGAATACCTTATAGAAACCAAAAGATATTACAACTCTTGGTTTCCCTTCATCTAGCCTTCTAGTGATAAAAAGAACTGTAATAAATTTGACAAGCATGATTTCCTCGTCATGATGCCATGCTGATTCTGTTTGATTTTATTGTGTATTTCCAAATGCTTAGCTATTGTATCCTTCAAAATAGACTCTATCATTTTCTCAGTAACAGATGTTATATTAAGTGGTCTATGGTTGTCTGTTTTTTTTGTCATTGTCACTTTTTTTAATAACAGACTTTGGAATACATTGGCATTTTCCAGATCTCCTAGGGCTGATCCAAATTCTAAAAGATTTTTGGATGATTGCTACTATTGCATCCATTATTTCCAGAGTTACTTCCTTTAATGTCCTAGAATGCAACCTTTCAAGTGCAGGAACATATCAGACTCTAGACTCATCAGTTTCTGTAGTACATTTCCTCTCGTGAAAGTTATTGCATTTATTTCCTCTCTATTTGTTGCCCTTTCCTTATTTGCGTATTGTTGAAATGCTATTAGCATCTTCTACTGTGAAGACTGATGCAAATTATTTAGTCAACTCCGCTGTCATTTCCTGGTTCCCCATTATTCTCAAGGGATGTGCATAACCTGCCAGCCATTGCTGTCCCGTATCAATCACTGTCTGGAAATTCAAATCCAGCAGTCACATCGACAAAAGACTGAGTCACATGATGTTTCTGATGTGGTGGTATAATCCAAAGAATATACAATGTCTAACGTAGTTTCTCTTCAGACATTGTGTGACAGCCAAAGCTATTGATTTTTGACATCCCAGCTATTAATTTCTGAATGGACCGTTTTGATGAGCTATGAATGAGCTGTTCCCATTGCCACGGGTACCATTGTCTTTGTTGCAATTTCCATAGACAGAAAGTGGAATGTGATTTCACAAGAACATATTTCAAGTCAGTGCTCTTTGTTTACCAAAAGAATGTATTATTTTTTAAATGTTTCATAATTTGGTAATCAAGCACAGCACATTGTCCTTGTATTATAGAATGTACCTCTTTTACACTCTAATTGAAATCAGTGACCATATTCAGAGGAACTAGTTAAACTACAATCAACCTATCAACCAAATGTCAAAACATAGTGATAAAAAACTTCCAGCAGTCAAGTAGCATGAGTTATTTGGAACTAGTCAGTCACAAATAGAGTTTAATTAGCCTACAACAACCTGCTGCCATAAACCAAACAGTCGGCAAGTAGATGCCAGTGGGAGAGGGCCCTTATGGTGCAGTGGTAGAATCCTTACCTCTGGGCCAGGATACCAAGATTCATACACTACTTGCTCCAGCCAGAGGTGTGAGGTAACATTTCCAAACAAGTTGATAAAAAAGTATCTACAGATGCCATCAGAAGCCAATCAAACTACCAATAGCAGCAAACCAGACCTCTATCAGAATGTAATCAGCCACCAGAAGTAAGCCATCCCCGGTTTGCAACAGGTCACCCAGCTGCCACCAGTAGACAGTTATCATGAGCCAAAACAAACCACAGCAAGGCTGCAGCTAACCAAGCTTCCATTAAAAATCTGCAATTAAAAAGAAGCTGGAAGTAAAATGCTTGAGGTTATCAGAGTAGGAGGACTGAAATCAGCAATTGAGCCACTCGGAACAGAGAACTAGTAGGAACAGACTAAGAATCATCATCAGTCAGGAAAAACAATACAAGCATGAGAAATAGAGAATTGTAGAGCCACTAAGAGATGGAACCCCTTCAGCAAAATGGCACAATCTGCAGTTAAAGGACTGACAGAAGTAAGAGTTCAATCTTATGTAACTCCCCTGCTCCTAATTTCTACCAGTAAAGAGAATGATAGGATGAAGACTTCAGGCTATTCAGTACTTGTGGATATCCTATCACCACCCTCACAAATCTCTTTGAACTTAGAACAGTGAACATCTATGAAGCCTTCATAGCTATCATCAGCAGTTTTCCAAACAAGGTGAATTTAATTTAATCTATTGCTTGGTTGTTTGTGCTATAAATATTTCATTTATTTTGCTCCATGTTTTCCCTGTATGTTTCATGAACACCTATGTGTGCTGTGCTAATACATTTTCCAGTAATTGAAAATATCACCCTGGTGGCTGGCTGCACAGCCAGTTGGGAAGCTACAGATGACACAGAAGGCATGCTAACTAAGCCAGTGATAAACACTGATTAATTTATATGAATTCCAGGAGTCGTCTTTGCTGTAGACTCATTGCTTTCTGAGGCAATGGCTAATGGCACTCCTGGGGAGCAGGGCAATGGGTCAGTGCAGATATTGGTATGAGTATCAACCAGTTCTTTCTACGTTACTACAGGCTATTCAGTACTTGTGGATATCCTATCACCACACTCACAAATCTTTTTGAACTTAGAACAGTGAACATCTATGAAGTCTTCAAAGCTATCATCAGCAGTTTTCCAAACAAGGTGAAATTAACCCAGAATGCAGCATGGTGTGTAAACTCCAAAGACTCCATAGAAGCAATGGAAATGTTTTAATAATCGCAGTCTTTCTGTAACAATGACCTGCAAGACTGAGTTTTGCATTGAAAAGATCACTCTTGTGTCATGCGTCAATGCAGATGTACAGACGGCCATTTTCAATCCACCTTCCAATGCTATACATGTGGAGCAAAGCACCTTCAACAGATTTGAATGAAGTTGTCCCATTTGATTGGCACCATATCCACAAATATTAACTCCCTCCACCAATGCATTGTAGAAGCAGCATGTACCATCTATAAGATGCAGTGCAGAGATTCACCTAGACTCCTTAGGCAGCACCTTCCAAGACCTTGACCATTACCATCTGGAAAAATAGTGGCAGCAGATACATGGAAAAATGCCATCTACAAGTTTCCCTTCAAGCCACTCACCAACCTGAATTGGAAATATATAACTATTCCTTCACTGCCATGAGGTTAAAAGAATGGAATTGCCTCCCTAATACTACTATACCAAATTGCCTGGACTATTTCAAGAAGGCAATTCACCACCATGTTCTTGATGGCAATTAGAGATGAGCAATAAATGTTGCCCAGCCAGTGAAGTAGACATCCCTTGGATGAATAAAAACTCGAAATGTACTCACCATTATAACAGTTTTAGCACCACCAAATTATACCTAGCTATTTAAACTAGCTGTTTATTTCAGCAACAGTGCTGGCACAATATTATTACAGTAGGACAAATCAGGGATCAAATGCCCAGTGAGTTAATTTTCACATAAACTGAATGCATGTGAATAGAAATGTTCAACAGTTGAGAAAGTTTTTTGTCTTTGAGTTTGTGCAGGGACAATTTCAAAATTTGAATGATTCAAAACTTAGAAGCATTATTCAATTCCCGCCTCAGCTGACTGACTGTGTGGAGTTTGCACATTCTCCCCATGTCTGTGTGGGTTTCCTCCGGGTACTCTGGTTTCCTCCCACAGTCACAAAGATGTGCAGGTTAGGTGAATTGGCCATGCTAAATTGCCTGTAGTGTTAGGTGAAGGGGTAAATGTAGGGGTATGGGTGGGTTGCGCTTCGGCTGGTCGGTGTGGACTTGTTGGGCCGAAGGACCTGTTTCCACACTGTAAGTAATCTAATCTATCTAAGTAATCTAATCTATTATAAATTGGGACCACCTGACTGATATGCCTTGACTGTAGACTATTTCCCTTTGACTTTGAGATATGGCCATTTGTTTGATACACACGCAATCTGTTTGCCATATAGGCTGTTGACAAATATATAGGTGTGAAAATGACAAAGCAATGTGTCGCATATGTTCAATACCCCTGGCAGATAGGAGCTGAGAACCATGACAGGTGGCGTTGTCCATGCTAAAAGGCAATTTATGGTTAAGTACTTTGTGTGTTTAAGGACTGGCTGAGGGAGAAAAGCACAAAAAGACAAGTCAGGAATGCTGTGAACATCCAGATAGAGGCAAACTGAATGTGCTGTAAGAAAGTGAGCAAGCATCCTTGAGATGCAGTCGAGTCCAATCCATGAGCTGGGTGCCTGTCCCTCTCCATACAGTCTCACTGCATCAGAATTGCAATGAAAGGTGCTGGTGAACTCCCAGGTGCAGCATTGCAATGCTGAAGTATACTGTAAGTGGATCAAAATGCATTAGATGTTGCGAAGAGGCAGTCAGATAATCATATCCATGGATGTCAGGTGTATGCAGCTGCTGCTCTTGGAGCAAGAAGGAGGTGTCCAAGATGGAGGTCCAGAGGAGCAAGTAGGAGTCAGAGGTAGCCACACAGACTTACATGTTGGTAATGCTCAGCACCTAGCTACGTCCAGGGGGTAGAAGAATGGGAGCCTGCATTTTAACTGGGGCAAAATTAGGTAGTAATGAGAGATGTGGTGAGTGATACTCCCTGTTAATTGCCTCTCACCACTCACTAACAAGAACCTTATCATGGCGACCAAGATGCAATTGAAAAATGTGACTTGTCAGTCTTGACACTAAGAAAGGCAAACAAAGGCTCAACACCAAACAATTCTCCCAAACTTCTTATTATAGTTCACACTATTCAGGCTCTGGGAAGATTTCACTGAGTGGAAGTGTTCCTGTTCAAGACAGTGCTGCCTATCTTTTATTTTCTGTTGGTTGCAAAAGGGTGCAAGGGTCTTAAAGGGTTAAAGGTGAGGGGTGCATTAAGCACCAGTCCAATGTGATAAGATCACATGGACTTGGGCAGGGCAGCTTTGGAACTCAAAGGAGTAAGACCAACTATTGAGGTCTTATTCATAAAATTAGTAACAATTTTAATTATATCAATGTAACATGTACCTAATTGCTAAGTTCCCTAATAGGAAAGGGGATTGTGGCAGTAAATCTATCAAATGGATCATAAACCCACACATGTTATGGGGAGGATTCATCTAACAACTGTGTTGTTTTATGGCCAGGTGAGAGGTGGTCAAATTGGAATTAGCTTTATTGTCACATGTAAACTTTTTACTGTACTCATTTGAATACAAGTCACCACTTACAGTGCTGTCTTAGGTACAAAGATACCTACATGCAGATTCCTACATACAAATTCTTTATGGAAACGAAGTTAGAAAAATAAAGAAATAAAAGATCCAGCATTACAGATCATAGGAATAAATGGAAAAGAAAGAAAAAAAAAGAAATACAAAGTTCAGAATAACAGTCCTTCCAAGCCAGTCCCCTCCAGCACCTAGCCTCTAGTCTGTGCTGGGCCATGACTCCAGACCACACCAGGCCCCACCTGCAGGCTCCCCAAGCCAGAAGACTGCTCTGGAATCATCTCAAGGCTAGAAGTCCACACCAGACTGCTGAGGAACTGCTACACTCCCTTTTTTCTGCCTCAATTCACTCTAATAGTGTTATAAAATAATTTGTTTGTCAGCATAATGAGTATTAACTCTTTATGTACTGTGACTGTAAATGGCTCACACAGATGTGTTTTCATGTAAGTTTTAAAAGTAAATAATTTTTATTGTCCTTAACATCAGATTTTACCAAATAATAAAAACACTCCAACTCACACATGCATCCAAGACAAAAAATGCACAGATAGGTTATAAGTAGGTAAGATAGGTTCAATTGTTTAATATGTCCAAAAGAAAGACAATTAAATCAGTTGATGTTTTAGGCCGTGTGTCAGTAATTATTCAGAATTCTGTGCAACGGTGGTTTTAAAAACTTGAGGGACAGTCTCTCTTTTATTCAGAAGTCAGCTGCTGTTTGCTTTACACTGAGAATGTTAAAAATCACAAGACCAGGTTATAGTCCAACAGGTTTATTTAAAAGTACAAGCTTTTGGAGCACTGCTCCTTCATCAGGTCATTAGTGGGACAGGATCATAAGACACAGAATTCATAGTAAAAGATCAAAATGTCATACAACTGACTCAATGTATTGAACAATCTTAGATTGCTGTTCACTCTTTAATCACTTAGAATGGGGATGCAGGTTTTGATTTATTAATATGTAAACCCCAGAACTTCTTTCTAGTCATGTTCCCGAGATGACTTAAGGGTTTATAAAAAAAAGTGACATCTCAGCTCAGACTAAGTATTAAAGGTGTGAGGTTAGAGTCTGTCTGTATTCCAACCTTGAATCAGACAGACTCTACTTCCAAAGTAGGAATTTATAAAATGTCACAAGGACTGACTGCCTACAGATTGTGTGTTTTTTGAACAAAATAATCTGTAGGAATCTAACGTTGTCCACCCCAGTCCAACCCTGGTACCTCCACATCATTGCATTGAGAATGTTATCCATGGTGTTTGGTTGGTTTCATATAGGCTTGTCTTCACAATGTTACCTATTCACAATCTAATTGTGTAGAAGCACTGTGTCTTGCAACATAAATGATTAGCTTGCAATCACATGACCTCCATTCACAAACTAGCTATTTACTAAACATGGAGAAAGTAAGGATTGCAGATGCTGGAAGTCAGAGTCAATAAAATGTGGAGCTGGAAAAACATAGCAGGTCAGACAGCAGCAGAGGAGAAGGAAAGTCAACATTTTGGGTCAGACCCTTTATCAGGATTGGTGAAGGATTTTATCATATTTACTAAATATGGTATTTACTGACTGGGAACCTTCATTCTGCTCCACTGTTTAGAATGATTCATCTAAATGGTTGGTGGAATCCTTTAATCAGCCAAAGTCTACTGTTCAAAGTGTCAGAGCTTAATGGCTCAGTCCACATCTAATTGAAAAACAGATGACATCCAAATGGCAGAGAGGGATCAAAAGATGAGCCAATCACAATTGGTGAAACCAGTTGTCATAGCAGCCAACAAACTATCCACTACAAGCCATAAATTGGGTGACCGTTTCACATAACACCTACATTTTGACTGTTTAAAAGACCCTGAGCTTCCACTTGCCTACCACTTCAGCATACCATTGTGTTCCCTGGCCAAGATTTCTCTCCCAGATTTGCTGCAGTGCTCCAGTAAGCTCAGCGCAAACTGGAAGAACAGCACCTCATTTTCTGCTTGGGGCATCTACAGCCTTCTGGACTCAATATCAAGGTCCACAATTTTAGGGCTTGAGGCACCTTCTCCCATGTCCTTATCCCAATCCCCAAACACACACCAGGCCTGTTATTACATAGTCTGCTATTGAACACAACCCATCATTAGCCACTAATTGTCTCCATTAACAGCTGTTCACCTTCCCAAGCTGATCATTATGCACTCATTTGTCTTCCAATCATTCTTCACTCTCTTTGGGCTCTATCTCCACCTATTGTTTACTGCTTACACCCTCCTCCTGCCCACTTTATCTTCTGGATGAGAAAAAGCTTTTCCATAGCTACCATCAGTTTTGAGGAAAGGACATTGAACCTGAACATTAACTCTGATTTCTCTCCACAGATGCTGCCAGGCCTGTTGAACTTTTCCAGCAATTTCTGTTTTTGGTCATAGTGGTCTGCTTCTTTCTGATTACTTCACCTTGCAAATTACAAAGCTATATAACTATTCAGCCATTTTGAGAACTGCTATTGAAGTCTCTTAAAATAGTGCTGTCAGTTTCTTTTAAGGCCTATCCTGTGGCTTAATCCACTCAGTAAATAAAGTCAGTTTTGATGTAACACAATCTTTCAAGCAACTATAATGAAACATCTGAACTGAGCTTCCCTTCTTTCCAGTGCAGCAAACTATCCAAGCCCACCCTGCAAAACAAGTAAGAACTGTAGAAGACAAAGCGGCCACCTTACAAAGGATTTGCATTGCTGCATGGTACTCCTGCTCTGTCACTAATAAACCAGCGAGAAGAGTATTCAGACACTTGTTTCTATTTATGGTGGAATTGACAATGTAAACTTATTACAATACAAAACATTGTGCTGATAGCAGTGACACTTGTAAAATATTGATAGAAAATGCATGCATATGTAAAATTTTTAATACGCTGCTCACCAACTCCAATTTATTCATTGGAGATGTTAAGCTTTCCCTTCCATATGTTTATTGCTTTTTTTATATATTTGGGATATGGTGCCATAGCAAAATCAGCATTTGTTGACCATTTCTAAATTGCCTGATAAATTGAGTTGTTTGATTGGATAATTCAGAATGCTGTTAAGAATCAACCGCATTGCTGTGATTCTGAAGTCACATGTAGGTCAGACCATGTAAGAATGGCAGATTCCCTTTCCTAAACTATATTAAAGGAAAGATATCTTTTCATGACAATTGTTGATCAGCTGAGATTAGCTTTCATGACTGAGATTAGCTTTCAATTCCACATTTAATATTTGAATTTAAAATCCACGAGCTGCTGAAGCAGGCTTTGAACCCATGTACCTGCTTTAACCTGGGCCTCTAAATTACTAATGAAGGGATTATGCCTGAAACGTTGATTCTCCTGCTCCTCAAATGCTGCCTGACCTACTGTGCTTTTCCAGCACCACTCTTTTGACTCTGATCTCCAGCATCTGCAGTCCTTACTTTCTCCTCCTCTGAATTACTAGTCCAATGACACTGAGTCCCCACAAAAGGGTGTACTTGGGGACAGAATCTTTCAAGGAGGCTGATGGGTGTGGATTGGCTGAGGGTGTGGAGATGCAGGGACACCAAAGAATCAGGCATGGTAACCAAGAACCGAAGTGTCAAGCAACCATTGGCCTAAGATTTCAACATTATTCAACATGTGGGTGATTTTGAAAAGAATATTATTTCATTCACATTCTATTATCACAGCTTTCATCCAACAGATGAATTGGACAGCTGCTTCAGAGCTAGGTTTTAGTGTTGGTAATGAATAATGACCGTTTTTCTGAGACATGGGATTCAGAAGATTTAATTTTAAATACATTTTAATAAAATTTTCATCACATTTTCTGCAAAAACACATTTCAGAATTTCAATTCTGAAAGGGCCACTGGCCATTCAGACAATAATAAGACAAAGGTTAGCAATAGGACATCTCTCAAAGTTTATTGGCAAAGGTGCCTTAACTTTTTAACTCAGGTAGGAAAATAATGGGCTAGAGGTAGCAACATTGCATAAAATGAAGAAAATGACTAGGTGTAAAAACTGTCACCAGAATTAAGGTCTAGGAGGATGGGAACTGAGGAAGTCCTGAGGTATATAAGGAAAGTAGGAAGGAACTTAAACAAGGAATTAGAAGGGCTAAAAGGAGTCATGAAAAGTCGCTAGCAAACAGGATTAAGGAGAATCTCCAAGCCTTTTATATAAAAAGCAAGAGGGTAGCCAGGGAAAGTGTTGGTCCACTCAAGGACAAATGAGGGAATCTATGTGGAGATAGAATGGATAGGTGAGGTCCAAAACGAATGCAGTCAGTTCTGATATAAAGTGATAGTTCCATTTTCATGCAATCTTGCGTAATAAGAAAATTGTGCAATAGCTGCGCCATTGAAACTAATGGGGCTAGAATCACGTTACAGCCAATACAGGTAAAGTAAGTTCGTGTTCTATGTTAAAGCCAATTTGTGTTGAAGAAACACGCATACAGCAGAACCAATTGTACTTTGTGTCGATATTCATCAAAGAGAAGGAATTGGTGGAGGATGGTCTCAGGGAAGGGAGTGTCGAGTTTCTAAACCAAGTTGCTATTAAAAAGAAAGATGTGTCTTAAAAAGTATTAAGGTAGATAAGTCCCCAGGATCTATCCCAGAATATTTAAGGAGGCAAGAGAACAAATTGCTGAAACATTTACAGGCAGCTTTGTATCCTCTTTGGCCACAGGTGAGGTCCCAGAGGACTGGAGAATAGCCAATGTTATCCCATTGTTTAAGGAGAGCAGGGATAATCCTAGAAATTACAGACCTGTGAATCCCATGTTGTCATAGGGAAATTATTGGAAAAGATTTTCAAGGTCATGATCTATAAACATTTAGAAGCAAATGGACTTATTAGCGATAGACACCAGGGTTTTTCCCTTTCCCTGCAGGTAGATAAGATAGTAAAAACGGCTTATGGCATGCTTACCTTTATTGGAAGGGACATTGAATATAAGGATGAACAAGTCATGCTGCAGTTTTATCAAACTTTAGTTCGGCCACACTTGGAATATTATGTACAATTTTAGCCATCACACTACCAGAAGGATGTGGATGCTTTTGAGAGGGTATAGAAAAGGTTTACCAGGATGTTGCCTGGTATGGGGTATTTTAGTTATGAAGAAAGGTTGGATAAACTGGGGGTTTCTTTCACCTGAATGCAGGAGGTTGAGAGATGACCGAATAGAACTTTATAAGATTGTGAATGGCATGGATAGAGTGGAAAATATGAGACCTTTTCCCAGGGTGGAAGGGTCAATTACCATGGGACTCAGGTTGAAGTTGCAAGGGAGCAAGTTTAAAAAAGATGTGTGAGACAAGTTTTCTACATACAGTAAATGGTGGTGAGTGCCTGGAACACTTTGCCAGAGGAGGTGGTGGAAGCTGACACAATAGCAGCATTCAAGAAGTGCTTGGACGAATACATGAATCGGAAGGGAATAGAGGGATCTGGATCATGTAAGTGAAGACAGTTTTAGTATGGAAGACAAAAATGTGGGCCGCTAGCTTGGAGTGCCGAAGGGCCAGTTCTTGTGCTGTATTGTTCCATGTACCTAGGCCTAAACAAGACACACTGTAAAACGTTCATTGGCGAAACACAAACCCATCTTGTGTAATTATAGCAAGACATTTTTTGCAAAGGCAAACTCATAAGGTTGAACCTGGTGAATTAAAATACTCCACAAGGCCGGTATCCCATCATCCCCAATCAAGGAACTCATACTCTATAAGTCCACCTGGCCGAACTCATTACAATCACTGCAGAAAGACGTGTAAAATGTGATAGCAAGGGGTCTAGTCATGCCAATTGTAAACGTTATAGATGTGTGTTTTCAAATAAAATAACAGATCCAGATGTTCCATTTGACCAACAATAACCCTAATCCTTACTCCAATTTCTGTATTCCCCAAAACGGCTAGATTCATCCTCAATAATTCCATTACTGTTTGTTCACAACAGTTGTGAATTACTTATTGTATTTCCTACTGTCTGTTCTATGATGTGCTCTCCTATCATGTGCAACATTTGCCTTTCAGTAGAATACCAGTGGGAACTAAGAGAGTGACTTCATCTATGCAAAGTCCCTGCTGTACAGCAGTCCCTTTCTTTTTATTAGTTTCTATAAAAGTGTTATTTTCACTGCCATTATCTTAATTGTCACACATTTTTCTAACGTTCCTGAATGTTCCTATAACAATTTATGCATATTCCATTAACAAATAATATCTTCCACCATGTCAATGAATACATAATTTACCTCTCTGCCCTTTAGTTTTCCCAGCAGGGTCTCCAGTTCATTGACACCATGTTTACTTGTTCAATAATAGTGTGTAATGCCTGCTGTCTCATTTGTATTTTTACACTCTTTACCTAAAATCGATCCCCATTTTGGTATTGCTAGCAATTGACAGAAACTAGTTGAGTAAACAAACTGGCTTAGCAAAACGAGAACATTCTCCTCCAAAATTTTCAACATTTCTTGCTGCTTGAATAAGTCTTTAACTAATTTCTAAATATCTGGATTAGTGGTGCTGGAAGAGCACAGCAGTTCAGGCAGCATCCAAGGAGCTTCGAAATCGACCTTTCAGGCAAAAGCCCTTCATCAGGAATAAAGGCAGAGAGCCTGAAGCATGGAGAGATAAGCTAGAGGAGGGTGGGGGTGGGGAGAAAGTAGCATAGAGCACAATAGCTGAGTGGAGGAGGGGATGAAGGTGATAGGTCAGGGAGGAGAGGGTGGAGTGGATAGGTGGAAAAGGAGATAGGCAGGTAGGACAAGTCCGGACAAGTCATGGGGACAGTGCTGAGCTGGAAGTT
>NC_057716.1:2785012-2914038 GCF_004010195.1 Chiloscyllium plagiosum | reverse complement strand
CGATTTCGCTGCTCCTTGGATGCTGCCTGAATTGCTGTGCTCTTCCAGCACCACTAATCCAGAACCTGGTTTCCAGCATCTGCAGTCATTATTTTTATCTACCTAATTTCTAAATATGTAAGGTGTATCACAGGCAGCTACTGTATTTTCTTTCCTATGAATAAAATTGCATTCTCAAGGGTTGCCCATTTGAAAACAACAATGGTCCATGATTTTGTTTTATCGTAAGTCACACTAAACAGAGGACCATTAGATTGCTCTAGATTGCTCTCCATCAGTAAGTTGTGTCTGGAAATAACCCTCAGCAATTTAAAGGCAATGCAAAGACGGAGCTACATCTTATTATTTCCTTTTGGGAGATGACCTGATCAAGTAACGAAAAAAGATTTAATAGGGACGATTTGGAGAAACAACTTCCTCTGCTGGGAAGATCAGAAATATTGGGGCAAAGCCTTAAAATTAGGCCTCAGTCATTGAGGAGCAAAGGCAAAAAACACTTTTCCACACAAAGTACAATAGAATTGCCATGAGTGAATAGTCAGCATGAAATTCAAAAAGAAAGTTTTATTTGGCTAAATTTATTGAAATTATTTTGAAGAGGTAATGGAAGGAATAGACAGGAAAAATGCTGTAGATATAATTTCTCTATTATTTCATACCTTTGAAAAAGCACCATTAATGAATGAGAACATAGAATACAAAGTCGGGGACAAGTTAAACATTTACAGAGACAAATGTGAGGTCTGGCATATTGACAATAAAAATAGGTGTGTTACATGTTCTGTAGAAAATAAGAAACTGAATTGGTAGAAGGGAAAATAGGTCTCAAAATACAAATATACAAACCACCAAAAGATGTAACTCAGCTTGACCAGGTCATGAACCACAAAACAAATTGAATAGCTGAATATCATTGAAAAGTGAAAAAGCAGTACTGAACTTTTGTTAAATCACATGTGGAGTATAATGCTGGTTGTCAGAATGTAAAAAGAATGTACAGTCACTGGAAAGAATGCAAAAAAAAATTACAAGAAAAGTATCAGAAATTCTGGGATATTTCTTATCTGGAAATGAGGAACAGGCTGTGCATCTTTCCTCTTGAAAATAAAACCTGAAGAGAGGTAGAGTGTAGGCCAAAAATGTATGTAGGATTAGACACAAAGAGAACGCTTGCACCTTTGGAGGAGAAAAGTGTTAGAGAGCATTTGCCGTTCCATTTTATATAGCCACTATCATTTGGGGTTGGCTGAGAGATTGGAGGCCTATTTCAGATGGAAGACTAACAATAATGTAAAAGTAGAAGTCCTAAGAGATGTGATATAGTGAGTAGAGTATTCATCGTGCTCATTCTTCCAATTTGTTCCAGACATTGAGAAGCTTAACAGAGTACTTACAGAAAGAGTGGAAAGTACTTAGAAAACAGATTAAATTTATCTTTTAACTTTTACTCTTGTGAAGTCTGGGGATGTATTTTTGTTTCACATGGCCCAAAAATAACCTCTAACTTTCTGCTGCCATGTTAAAAAGCCCGATACTTAGGGTTCCCTCCATATTCCTAATCTCTATCAACTAGCAAGCTTCAGTGAGTTACACATTTGTCACCTATAGCTCAATGTTAACATTCCATCTAAGACACCTCATACCCATTCTATGTCTGCAACTGCAGACTCCTTTCAGCAAGGCTCATGCTCTCCTACTCTCACAATTGCATGCAACATCTTCCTTCCCCCAGTCTCATAACTCCTCCTCCCGCCAAAACCTCATACCCAGCTACCTTGTATGCCTCTGTGCTTACTTTGTTCCCAAACAGGCCACAAATACAGCCTGGTTCAATTCGTTAGTTGGGTTCCTGTCCAAGTGCGCAAAGTGGCCTGGAAACATCATTCTAATAAAAGTAGTACTGGTGCACCTCAAAGTGTAGCATAAAAATGCAGAAATGTAGTCTATCTGGTTTGAAAATGTAACTGATGCAGAAAAGCTGGTACATGTCAGGTGCCAGCATCTGTAGACGTCGGCATGTGCAGCCACTGTCCATGGACTATGTCCTGAAATATTAGTGCCTGATAGTGACAATGGAGATCCATGGGAGTTTACTGTAATCTCCAGGTACCTAGTCAGAATCTCACATCAGGAATTCTCAGTGTCTGGTTTCTGTCTAATGGGTGGGATTGGAGACTGCATATTATTGAGGCAAAGTTAGATAGTAAAGGGCAAAGTCACCCTAGTCCAACTCTCTTACTAGAGAAAGAGACAACTGGTGGCGAGTTTACTTGAGAGTCACCCTATCTCAGATGAGAAGTGAGGCAGAGAAAGAAGGACCTTCATGGTAACCTCACCCATTGTGGGAATTGAACCCACACTGTTGGCATTACTAGATGTTGCAAACCAGCTGTTCAACCAACCAAGCTAACCAAAGAAATACTACGATGGCAGCCTGAAAGCCTCCCTAAACAAATGTATTATCCCACCAATACTGGGGAATCATTTGCCCTGGAATATAAAAACTGAAGTAGCATCTACAAAGGCACCAAGAACTTCGAGCATTACTGAGTGGAGTACATGGAGGCCAAATGCAAACAGTGGAAAGTGCAGGCAGAATCCAGAGCATCCCACCCAGGGGCCTCCTTAAACATCACTTGCCCCACTGATAGTAATAAGGTGATAAACAGTCATCTCCAGTAATGCAGCAGTTCATTCACATTGGACCAGAAGCCTACATTTTGTGCCAAATCTCTTGATTGAGTCTTGAACCCATACTGTCTTAACCGAGACAAGAGTAACTCACTATAATCATAACCACACTATTATTTTTATGTTTCAAAATTAAGTCACTGAATCTTGTGGCCATTCTGGTCAGCAATAAAAAGAGATGTGAAAAGCCTATTTTGGTTATGCTGTCTTTAGTGATTTCCAGAAAACTCACAAAAAGATGATTTAAAAGAAGCATTTGTATTCTTTGACTGATTTTCCTTTTAACTTCTTGATTTATTTGGCTTAGAAGGCAGCAATTGATTTATTGATTTAAATACAAGGCTAACATTTTATGATTAATGATTGAAAACTTGTTTGTAAAAATATTGTCTTGACATTGAAACTATTCACTAATGTTACTGAAAGCTCTGATGTTTGATAACTCTAAGTCAGGAATGTGGTTTATTTTCCTTCAAACTCAAAAAGAGCTTAGCACGCGATGAAAAATGATATTTAATAAGGAACCCTTCTAAAGAGTCAGCAGCGACAGCATTCTTGGAGCTTGCTATTGCTGAAATGAGCCTGCCAAATTCTTTCACAGTAGATGAAACATGCCCTGAGCCAACATGTCAATTATGTTACTGGAGAAACATCCCTTAAAACAGAAGTTAACTGTGATGCTCAAAGCAGTGAGCATAGACACCGAAATCTAAACAGTATCATCTCAAAGACAACAGCAGATGTCTGTATGGAGGAAGGGAGAAGTACAATATTATAGACTGTTTATCAGGTGCTGCATCAAGGCAGGAAATTGCTGAACATGTTGATCTAAATAACTCTGGCTAAAAGGAAAATCCTGAGAGTTTTTGTGATCCTATCATTTAAATCAAATCTGTAGAATGATGCGTAAAATTCATCATGCCCATTGAATTGGATTGAATTGAATTTATTGTCACGTGGACCGAGGCACAGTGAAAAGCTTTGTCTTGCGAGCAATACAGGCAGATCATATGGCTAAGTAGCATAGATAAGTAAATAATAGGTAAACAGCAACAAAAACAAAACACAGGTACAGGCGAATGTTAAGAGCTTGTGAATCCATTCAGTATTCTAAAAATAGTAGGGTAGAACCTGTTTCAAAACTGGCTGGTGTGTGTGTTCAGGCTTCTGTACCTTCTCCCTGGTGGTCGAGGTTGTAGCAAAGGATTGCCAGGGTGGGATGGATCTTTGGGAATGCTGGTGGACTTTCCTTGACAGTGGGCCTGGTAGATGGATTCTATAGATGGGAGGTTGGCTTTTGTGATTGTCCGGGCCGAGTTCACCACTCTCTGCACAATTGGGCAAATACGGCTAACAAAAAAAACTAGAGTTGAGAATATTGTGTGTAAGTCAGATATAGATTTTGCAAAACTAGATTAATAGAAGATATACAATTACCCTGCATAAGAGTGAGAAAAGAAGTGATTGCTGATGATACTATTTCAGAGAATGAAATGATGGTGTTTCTGTGGAGTTGGAAATTTTAGCTTTCAGTTGCTTGGTCTTTCAAATATAGAGCTCTCTCTTTCTTTTGAATGTCACTTACAAAATAATGTCATCGGGCAAACATCCAGCAAAAGTTCAGTAACATCTGTGAAGGTTTATGAACATTAGGATTTCCAGTGTCTGTAATTTTATAATTACACATTGTTATGAAAAATTCCAATCCTTTTATGTGTCATTAGAAATTCCACAGATGCATCTTCAATTGTCATGACCTAGAATCATTCATATCTGTGGCCTGGATTTTCCGTCCAGAGGACAGTGTGCAGAGTTTGAAAAGTTTCCAGTTCCCCACACTGGCCAAAGGAAAAGCTGACCCAAATTACTGTGGTGGTATTGGTATTGGGACATCACTCTTGAATTCAGCATTTTATGATCAAAGTTGGGACAAGCAAGTGGTAAGCTACTGCTGCCTGCTCTGACCTCTACAACGGGAATTTCTAATTTCTCAGGGAAGAAAACAATTAGATTTGGTGTATAAATGAGACAAGTTTGACTAATAATGAAATGGAAATAAGGCAGTCCCCATTCAGTAGCAAGTTTCTGAAGTTGCATTTAAATCTTGAGGGGAAAATTCAGAAATATTTTCGACATAAAGATTCATTATTTCCAAATTTTCTCGCCATTACCCTTGGTGCTCCAGAGTAGAGAAAATTCACTGTTCCTTTTAAAAAAAAGTATAGTGATATATTTCACAATAACATAATTATACAAGAATTAAATTATGCTGTTCATTTTATTTTTATCTTCATTACACTTTTTACTTGAGGATCAAGAGCATATAGGAAGCACTGGTGATTAGGAAAGGAATTGGAGCCACTGAGCACCACATATTTCTAATTCAAATGTAACTTGGGATTCTCACCTTTTAATTCTATACCTCCCATGCAAAAATTGGAAAAGAGAAGCAAATGAAGAAAGCAAGAAGGACTGAAAAGCAACACAAAGAAATCAGATAGCCAGTGCAGTATTCAATGCCATAGGAGACTAACTATATTTCTAAGTGTTTTTTAAAAAAGTCTTTCCATCATGATATACATGCACTGTGTCATAAAATATCTGTATTTGACAGTGGATGAAGCTTCTGATATGTCTCTTCAGTATACACAACACAGATTATATTATAAATCAAATATAAATTATGTAAAATAAATTGTTTTACTTTTGTGTGAGCTTTTGACACTAAGTTTTGTTTAAACCTTAATTTGTACCTTGTAAAAAGCTTTACTAAGTCAACAAATCAAAATTAGATTCATTTGAACTTTTGGCAACAGTAGTGGAAAACAGTTAATATTAATTCAGGTGCCCAAAAGACACCTCACCCACCTTTCATTTGCATTGACTTGAAGCCTGAAATTTATAAGCAATT
The DNA here is from genome assembly GCF_004010195.1 of Chiloscyllium plagiosum. Lineage (NCBI taxonomy): Eukaryota > Metazoa > Chordata > Chondrichthyes > Orectolobiformes > Hemiscylliidae > Chiloscyllium > Chiloscyllium plagiosum. The sequence continues at coordinate 2,908,436 of NC_057716.1, read as the reverse complement.
CAATGACTCAACATTACAATCATGGACTAGACCTCAGACTACCAATGTGAAACCAACAACATTATCCTGAAAAGGAGTCATGTTGAATTTGAAACATTTGAGTGGAATTTTCCCATTTCAGTTAAAGTGTTTTGTTGAGTGAGATTCATGGTGCCAGTTTACCACAGTTAAGCATGACATTTCTCACACAATCTTACACTTTTCACTTCACTACTTATTTAATCTGGGTCCATGGCATCTTTCTCAGGAATCACACAGCTAGAGAGGCTGAAGTATATTCAACTGTTGGTACTTTCTGGTGTACACTTGGCTGGTGCTGTAACTAAAGCTCAGCTATGCACCACTTCAGAAGCCGTAAGCCAAGAATGACTTCTTACACAGTGGTACTTTACCATTAGCACTGATGGCATGGCCTAGAGGAAAGGAAAGCTCGCTTCCTGCTTCATGTACAAGGGGAGGTCTTAGTGGACAGGGTGGTGAAGAAGAGGACAGTTCTTTTTCCTATGGACCACTACAGGAGACTACATCACCTATTCAGAATCAGCCTGAACCCAAATTGCAACCCAGGTTAGTGCTGGGTGCATCCCAGGTGACAAGGGACATTGCACAGTGCAAGAAGGTTAATGACCAACTGTGCTCCAAAAGGGAAAGTACCACTTTCTTGTCTTTCCTCCCTCAGACTCACAGGGCTATCACTCATTCTAACTCAGAGACTGCATACAACACCTATTTTTTCATGCATCAAATCCACTGAATGGATTTCACACAGCTTTTCCTCCCAAATTACTAATTGTCACTATCTCTCATGTTTTTGCATCACAGCTAACTGCTGTTCCATCCAATTCCAATATCGTCAATCCCTTCCTTTGTTTCATTGCTGGAAACATTGGCCCTCAAACACCCAACACTTCATTGATGTCTCTACAGCACTTTAACTAACCTATCTATAATCCCTAGGCTGCTTCCACTTGCTCTTCATTACTGATATTGGCCCAATTTTGGCACAAATCTGGACACTAGTAGGCCCAAGTGCCTGACTAACTGAGTAAATCACCAGAATTGGAATCTCATGTGTCCCCTGATTAAGCGTGGCAGTATCCCTGAAGACCATAATGACTTTCACCTGACAAAGGACTGCTACTTTTTGACTTTGATGTCATTTGGTTGGCACACATGTAAAATATGTGCTATCTAGCTGCTGACACATGCTGCCATTTTGACATTGACATAACTGGAGCCATACAATGAAATTTCCAAATCCTTGACCGTTCAGTTTCCTCCTACCATCACATTCTGCCAGCCTTCCCCTGTTGTGTTAAAAGGCAATGCATACTTTTGGAGCTGGCAGCCCATAACAGAGCACTCTGTATGATATAAAATAAGAAAGCAATATCGCTTACATAGACATTGGCAGCCTGTAAGTAATTGCTAGAGTCAGTGAACGTGCACTTTGAAAGCATTGTGAAGTATACAAAGGCTGGAGATGTCCAGATAAATGCAAAGTGAATAAGCAGTAGGAAATGAAGCTAAAAGCCATAAGATGCATCTTCTGCAGGTACACAAAACATGAGTGTGCTCCTGAAAGTAAAGTAACTTAGAAGAAACATGTGCATCATGAGAGTCCCTGAGCTACAAAGTAAAGTTTTCAAGAGCTGAAACAATGTGGGAGTTGGTCCAAGACCAGGCATGATCTTGTAATGAGGCTCATGGTTTTCTGATGCCAACTTGTATGGGTGAAGGATCAAGGATAGTAGCCATGGATCTTGCAGGAATGTTATTGTGAAGAAGTGATGATTTGGAGGTGTCGGTGTTGAACTGGGGTTAAAAAGTTAAAAATCACACAACACCAGGTTATAGTTCAACAGATATATTTGGATACACTAGCTTTTAGAGTGCTGCTCCTTCATCAGATGGTTGTGAAGAAAGGGTTTGATGAAGGCTGAAGCAAACATTCCATGGGCTGCAGCTGAAGCTGCCATCGCCATATACCACTCTGACTTTCACATCAGGAAATTTGAACCATACAGTTTCTTGGGGAAAAAGAGGAGAATTGAAAGAACTACCTTCACTGTAAATCAGAGACAAAAATAGAAATTGCTGGAAAAGCTCAGCAAGTCTAGCAGCATCTGTGGAGAGAACTCAGAGTTAACTTTTCACTCAACATGGAAATAAGGTGAGTGCATACGCATAGAAATGCAATACTTTCACAATTTTCTCATTCTTGCTCACACAACACCAGAAGGGGAATATTCCAACAACGCTATTTCTCTGTCCACAGATGCTGCAAGATCCGCTGAGTTTCTCTGGCATTTTCTATTTTTACTTACGATCTCCAGCAACTACAGTATGTTCATTTTATCTTATCATTTTTATAAGCTTTCAGTCTTTTAAAATTTAAGAGATCATACCACAAAGCAACAAAAAAAATGTTAAGGCAGAGAATGTCCAACTTATTTGACTTGTAGCTGAAAATTTTCAAGCAGCTGCCAAACTTCAAGCTTCCAAAAGCAATTAACCTTTTAGTAAACTTCAGGATATCAGAATATTTTGTGTTAAACCCAGATGTGCCTTAGCATTAAAACATATACTGTGCATTGTATAGTGTGGTGTTCCTGTTGTTGTAAAACAGCATAAAGGTTCTGTAATTTTGGTGTCATTTGATTTGGAGAGAGCATGAAACACAACTGAATTAGATAAAAGCTGTTTGTTAATAAATACAATGATAGATCAGCAACAGTATGATGGCCTTCACTGCATGTTACATAAAATAAAAATTTAGGATGAGCAAAGTATTTTGCTTCAGGCAAATATTACATTTCACATGGTAATATTTTCAGTTGCTGTGATCAAACTAGTTATGTATCTCATGGGAAGAAGGCTGAACAAGCCAGTCAATGTAGTCTTTGCAGGAACTTGCCATTTTATCTATTAACTGAACAATGGTAACTTTCTTTGCTACAAAGCAGTATTGTGACCTAAAATTTATTTATAATTCTGCTAAACAGCCTAATCCAACTCATGCAAGAAATAATGTGCAAAAACATTTATATTAAAAATTATTTTTGAGAGACATAAAGTACCAGTGCTAAATAAAAAATATTGGAGCATACTTTTACAACAAGTAAATCAATAGTATTTATAAATATATTCATTCCTTAAAAAGATAGTATATCTGTATATCTAAAAAGAAAAACTCACACTACATGGTCGAGTGCTACAGACTGATTCTACTTGCATGCAGTATTTTGTAACATTAATTCTATTTCTTCTGTCATGTGTGTTTCTCTCCTTCTACTTTTCTCTTGTTCTATTCCTTTTTAAACACTATTCACATTTAAGTTTCTAAATGCTTTTATACAGAATACAACAACCCCATTTAAGGAACTCAGATCAGACATAGTTTCTTCTGTTTGCCAAATAGCGTACATAAATCAGGGAGAAGTGCCAAATCATGAGATTGCTAATTTTACACCAATGCCTCTTTCATCATGTATAGTGGTCACTCTAGGCTTGGAGCTTTAGTTGGCATTATATATTTTAGGAAGCCAAGACAGTGATTGTTTAATACATTACGTGCTAAGAAGACAACTGATTGTCAGAAATCAACATGCGGAACAAATGTAAAAACTTAAATGCATAAGAAATAGAAATATGATCAACAAATGTGTGAAATTAATTGTTATAACATTATTTTATGTGGTATGAATGTGGCTCTGGGATGGAATTATTTGATTCTTACCGACTTTTGTACATCTATGGCTTTACTTATTACTGGACTTCTATTTGTTGTAGCAGGACATCCAATAAAACCCTTAATTGTTAAAGCTATCCTCAATCTCTTCAGTTTAAAAGCTTTTGACCATTATTTTGCTGATATTGTGAGCTGATAAAGGGAACTGGGCATTTATGCATTGAATGAATAGAACAAGGGACTGTATAGATTCTTAACAAAGCCTTTTGAAGGACTGTGCAATTGAGAAAGAAATGCAAATTATAATGGGTGAGTTCAGTATCAATAAAATACGGAAGTAGGAATAAAAAGAGGAAAGGAATTTTGAATTAAAAGATATAGAAAAACAGAAAAAGAATAAGCATTTTAAAAGAAAAAAAAACTCAATATTGAAAAGTTACTTTCCAGAGCCAGGCATTATTCAGTAGTAATTAATACAAAACATAACGTTCAATTTAGACTCAAATAGGAATGGCATCTACTATGCAACCTCACACCATTCAATGTATTTCAGACAGCAAGGAATTATCACAAAATTAATAGTGCAGCAGTGCAGTTCAAACTTTTGAATTGCTGAGTTCAATTGATCAACTACCTGTTGTAGCTACTCTCTCCCCACCCCCACCTTCCCCTATCTTATCTCTCCACGCTTCAGGCTCTCTGCCTTTATTCCTGCTGCTCCTTGGATGCTGCCTGAATTGCTGTGCTCTTCCAGCACCACTGATCCAGAATCTGGTTTCCAACATCTGCAGTTATTGTTTTTACCTACCTGTTGTAGCACTTGTGCATTAATAGCAGTGTGTCATTAGCTTCGCTATTAATTTCATAGAAAGAAATGTCATATATAAAGAGAAATAATTAACTTAGCTATATGGAACTATTCATAACTTCAGAAATTCCCATCCACATCATAACCAATTAATTACTTGACAGTAGTCACAGTAACCCTGGAAGATTTAGTTTTTTAGCATTGACGTTTACCACTTAGAAGGTCAGAGACAGTTGGCAAGTGGGTACACCACCTCTTGCATTTTCGCCTCCAATTCATAAACTATCTCGACTCCAAAATAAATCAGCACTGCCTCCTTGTTGCTCAGTCAAAATCCTATAGCTTCCTCTGCAACAGTGTGCCATGTATGTCTACACCCCATGGAGTGCTGCAGTTCAAGAAAGCAGATCACAAGTTCTCAAGACCAATTAGAAACCGATAAATTCCAGCTCTGCCAGCAATGTCACATTGGATGGATAAAAATTGAACTTGTAACCACTGTCAGTTTGCAACTTTGGAAGTAATAACGCAAAGGTGAACAATTCTCCACAGATGTATCAAGACAGGTGACAAGTTCATTTGGGCTCTGTATCAATCACCGCCTGAATTGAACTCAATTCACTTTGTCTGTGAACAACAACAAAAAATTGGTGAATGGATTTCAAATAGACTTGGCATACTTATAATTCCCTTTCCTCTCACACAGGAATTAGTGATACCCAGTAAAACTCTGCAAAGAGGCCAATGCTAGATCCCTAAACTGTACCTCTGAGGAAGATTTCATTGAACCCTTCACTCTCCACTAGCTCAGAGACTTTCACTTCAGTGGGTACTCTTCCTAGATTAGACCAGGGACAACAGCCTGGTGGATTCACTTCCTAAATTATACAGGGGAGCACAATCTTGTGGAAACTCTTCCTAGATTAGCAATCACCTCACAAACATATATTCACAGCTGGTCAAGGAAAACATATTCCAGACCTATGATGGTCAGAAGCTTGCCAGAAACCAGGAATCTGTTCAATCCCAGGGTGACCCCATGCTTACAGCCATTAATGATTTCATCAAAATTCACTGACAGGCACATCAGGCCTGTTGTCAGTAGCTTGATTAAGGATGCAGGAGTTTACAAATGTTATCAACACAAAAGTAGACAAATTGATTTGATTTGATTTATTGTTGTCACATGTACTGAGATACAGCAAAAAATAATGTTTTGCATACTATCCAGGCAAATCATACTGTACATAAGTACATCAGGCTAATAGAACAGAGTGCAGAATATAGTTTCACAGCTATCAAGAAGGTGCATAGAAAGATCAATTTTATTATGAGAGGTCCATTCAAAAATCTGATAACAGTGGGGACAAAGCTTTCCTTGAATCTGTTGGTATGTGTTTGAAAAGACCGCGGAAGAGTATAATTGGATTGGGAGAGATCTTTGATTATGTTGGCTGCTTTCTTGAGGTGACAGGAAGTACCGACTGAGACAACGAAAGGAAGGCTGGTTTGCATGATAGACTGGGTTGCGTTCACAACTCTCTGTAATTTCTTGCGGTCTTGTGCACAGCAGTTGCGATACCCAAGCTGTGATGCACCTGGATAGGATGCTTTCAATAATGCATCTACATAAATAGATAAGAGTCATAGTGGACATGCTGAATTTTCTTAACCTTCTCAGGAAATAGAGGTGTTGGTGTATAGGTCATTCCCCTATAATGTGCATTTCAGCAATGCGATGTGGCTATAACGCCATTGATGATTTGGGGAATGTTATTTTTAAAATCACAAACTCCCGTTGGTTATTACACAATTCCATCCCCAGCCCTACGTGTCCCTGTGTGCGGAGGACTGTACTCTGCGTCAACATCACCTGGTCAATTGGCTCACACACTCTTTCTGGCAAAGAGCTTTGTGAAAGACACAGAGCTGTACTGAGTAATTTTAGGTCCTGTTTTTGCAAATCTTGCTGTGTTTTCCATGAATATGGAAGGACAACATTGCAAGAATATCAATTGAATCATCCAGGTAAAATACTCACTGGAACAAAAAGGCTATAACACTTGAACAGAAGCTAGATGTTATAAAGCATTTTGAGCATAATGAAAGAGCGTGTGATATTGTTCGTGCAACAGAAACAAAGGAGTCTACGCTACGCACCATTAGAGACAATGAGGTAAGAATTAAAGCAAGCTGCATTGCTGGAACAAGTCTGAGTGCTAGCAAGTCTGTGAGATCATGAACGAAGGAACTTGAGGACATGGAGCAGCTTCTAAGTGGATGGATAGAAGATCAATCGGAAAGCATTTTGGGATCACTTTTTGCATCATAAACAGAAAGCCTTCTCAATCTATGAGAAACTAAGGAAAAAAGCTGAAAATCCTGCAGATGTGCCTGCCTTCAGTACTAGTAGTGGCTGGTTTGCTGGATTTAAGAACTCTATGTTTTTCATAATGTAAAGTTACGTGGTGAAGCTGCCAGTGCAGGTGAGGAATGTATGCTATTATTTCATCCTGCAGTGAAAAATTTGATTGAGGAAGAAGGCTACACTTTAGATCAAATCTTCGATTTGGGCAAGACAGGCTTATACTGGAAATGAATGCCATCCAGAACCTACATTTCTAAGAATGAAGAGCATGCTCCAGGTTTTAAGTTTGCAAAGGATCATATGACTGTGTTGTTGGGTGTCAATGCTAGTGAAGACTTAAAGCTTAAACCTGTGTAGGTGTACCATTCTGTCAACCCGTGAGCCTTGAAAGATTAAATCCACTCTCGGAGTTTACTTCAGGTCAAGCAGAAAGGGTTGGATGACAGGGCAATTTTTTTCTGACCTTATTGTTGATGTTTGAGGGATGTTTTTAGAAATTATTGCAGGAGAAAAATATTTCTCCTCACTTTGGACAATGCACCAAGCCATCTTCCCACCATTGGTGAGCTTTCTGAAAAATTAAAGTGCTATTTCTATCTTCAAATACAAACTCTCCCATTCAACACATGGACCAAGATGCAATAGCAGCTTTTAAATCCTATTACTTAAGGCACACATTCAAGAAGCTAATTGCAGCTACTGAGGGGGACAATGAGGACTGTCTGCATGCAGTTTGGTGGAAGCTGCTACCAGATTTTCTTTATTATCATGAAAAAAAAGGTGTTGAACTATCGAAGAAGCTTCCAGCAATCAAAGAACATTGCGTCGCTCTTGCAAAACAAGTTGGATTTGAAGAAGTGGAGACTGAGGTTGATGATTTGCTGCTTGAGTCCCATTGTGAAGACCTCTCCACAGCTGATCTACAATAACTTGTTGCTGCGGGGGAAATTGAAACTTGAGAAGACAATGATGAAGTCCTTAGCCTAGCAAGTTAAAAAATCACACAACACCAGGTTATAGTCCAACAGGTTTATTTGGAAGCACTAGCTTTCTGAGTGCTGCTCCTTCAACAGGTAACTAGTGAGGCTGGATCATAAGACGCAGAATTTATGGCAGAAGATCACAGTGTCATACAATTAAAACAATATATTGAACAAAGTTAGATTGCTGTTAAGTCTTTCATCTTTTAGAATGGGTTGCAGGTTTCAGTTCATTAATATGTAAATCCCAGAACTTCTTTTAAGTCACATTCTCACGGTCGCTTAAGATTTTGTAAAAGAAAAGTGACATCTCAGCTCAGACGTGAGGTTAGAGTCAGTCTATATTCCAATCTTGAGTCAGACTGATTATATTTCTGAAGTAGGAATTTAAAAAATGTTATATGGATTGACTGCCTGCATTGACTGCCCGCAGGTTGTGTGCATTTTGAGCAAAAATAGAATATATCTGCAAATACAATTCTTCAAATGCAAATTCACTCCATGGACTTATATGTGTGTGTTTGTATGTGCATGTGAGGGGCAGTGAGAGAGAGAGTGAGTGTGTGTTTGCATGTGTGCATGCTTGATTGAATGTGTGTGTGAGCAAATTGGTGTATAAACCTGTGAGAGGGTGTGTGCATGGATGTGAGTGTATGAGGTATATGTGTGTGTGTCTGAGAGAGAGATTGTGTATGAGAGAAGGTCTGTGTAAGTGTGTGAGTATGTAAAAGAGGGTGTGTATGTATGCTTGTGTGTGTGAGAGTGTATAGTGTAATGGGATCATCTGTAGTGCGACATGAACCCAAGGTCATAGTTGAGGCCATCCTCATGGATACTGAACTTGGCTATCAGCCTCTGCTCGGCAGTCTGCAATGTTGCATATCCCAAGGTCCGCCTTGGAGGATGATCACCCAACGATCCGAGGCCAAATATCCCTGACGACTGAAGGTTTCCCTAACTGGGACGGAACATTCCTGTCTAGCAGTGACTATTCATCTGTTGTCTCAGCATCTCCTTGGTCTCGTTATTGTACCATGCCTCGGGGCAACCTTGCCTGCAGTGTACAAGATATACAATGTTGGCCGAGTCACATGAGTACCTGCCGTGTACGTGATGGGTGGTGTCCTCACATGTAATGGTAGTATCCATGTCAACACTGTAACACGTCTTGCAGTGGTTGCCATGTCAGGATTTTATGGAGTTGTGGTTGATGTTGTCCTGAAGGCTGGGTATTTTGCTGCGAACAATGGTCGATATAAGATTTGGTAGTTGTTTAAAGGTGAGAAGTGGAGGCGCAAGGAAGGTCTTGGCAAGGTGCTCATCCTCATCAATAAGGTTTTGCAGGCTGCAAAGAACATGGCGTCGTTTCTCCGCTCCTGAGAAGTACTGGCCATGATTCCATAGGAAGAAAATGTTGTCAATATATCTGGTGTATAGTGCTGGTTGGAGGTCCTGGGCAGCAAAGAAATCTTGTTTGAACTTGTGCATGAAAATGTTGGCATATTGGGTTGCAAATTTGGTATGATGTGTCTGATTCAAGAATTGGTTGTTGAAGTTGAAAATGTGGTTGAGGATGAAGCAGATGATGGCACTTTGCTCAGTGGTCAGTACTGCTGCCTCACAGTGCCGGGGACCTGGGTTCGATTCCACCTTTAGGTGACTGCCTGTGTGGGTTTGCATATTCTCATCGTGTCTGCGTGCGTTTCCACCGGACGCTGTGGTCTCCTCCCACAATCCAAAAGATATGCAGGTTAGGTGAATTGGCCATGCTAAATTGCCCATTGTGTTCAGGGATGTATAGGTTAGGTGCATTATTCAGGGGTAAATGTAGGATAATGGAGATTGGGTTTGGGTGGGATACTCTTCAGATGGGCTGTGTGGACTTGTTGGGCCAAAGGGCCTATTTCCACACTGTATGGATTCTAAGGTTCTCAGATTCTAAGGATTCTAGGACGAGTGTTCAGATATTGGCAGTTGTTGGTATTGAGTACTGACGCTGGTGCAGTGTTGCCGTCATTGTGGGGGATGCTGTTGTAGAGTGCTGAAACATCCATTGTGACAAGGAATGTTCCCAGTTCGACTCGTCTATAGGTGCTGGGTTTCTGTGAGAAATCTGTATTGTCGTGACAGAAGCTGGGGGTTCACAAGATGCCCTCGACATAACCAGGGAGGTTCTCACATAGGGTTCCATTGCCTGATTCAAGGTTGGGATACAGACAAACTCTAACCTCACACCTTCCATACATTGTCTGAGCTGAGCTATCACCTTTTTTTCATAAAACCTTAAGTAACCTCAAGAATGTGACTTAAAAGAAGTTCTGGGATTTACATATTTATAAACCGAAACCTGCAACCCATTCCAAAAGAGTAAAGACGTAACAGCAATCTAGATTTGTTCAATTTATTGTTTTAATTGCGTGACAATGTGATCTTTTACTATAAATTCTGTGTCTTATGATCCAGCCCCACTACTTACCTGTTGAAGGAGCAGCGCTCTGAAAGCTAGTACTTCCTATTAAACCTGTTGGACTATAACCTTGGGTTTTATAATATTTAATTTTGTCCACCCAAGTCCAATACTGGCACGTCCATATCTTAGCCTGGAAAGGCAGGTTAAGTTGTAATTATAAAACAATGCATGATTCATGTTATTTAAATTAACTATTATTCAGCATATTTGTACTTTTCTCTTCCATGTTTTGTTTAATTAAGTGGATTGACAAACCTTTTGATCAGTAGTAAGGGAATTAAATCACTTCGATACATTGTGTTAAGCATCAAAATGTTTGCATCAAAATCCAATTGCTCAAACAATTTCATGGAGCATTTTATTAGCCTTTTTGTTTAAAACATTCATAATTAAGAAACTCATCATTATAGAACATTTTGTTTAGGTATGTAGGAGTGTGAAACTCCCACAGAGATGGGCCAATTGTCATTACTTTATTGAATAAATTTCATCCATGAGCTATTATAAACCTATGAAAAATACATTGCAGTGGCCAACCTCAGCATGTAGCTGCTTTTTTCTGCTTGTTAGAGGTCACATTCCTTTCAAATCAGGCACAGAAAGAGCATAATTGCAAGCACTTTGTTTGTCTCTATATATAGTGCAAATACTAATTGTCAAGTATTGTTCTCAATTCACCTGATAAATTGTCTAAAAGGGTGAAATGGTATGATTCTAAATAATTTAACTATGAGGCTGGTTTTTACATCTATAAGTTGCGCATTCTTATTAGTGGAGATACATTTTCAGTTATTCAAAACAATACAAGAGTAGTTTCATAATTATCCCTGAATTTTTTTGTTGGACCAGACCACAATAACCTGAATTAAATACTGAATAATGGTTTTGTGAATATGTACAGGAGAATAATAACACAAGCCAAGGGGGAAAAAAACTATTATTATGTGTTTACCTAGCTTTATTTTGATAGAAAGTCAAACAACCGATTTGCAGCGTGAAAGAGAATGTGAATGTCTCGAACTTAGGCTGTGAACTGGTTAATTTGTAATCTGAGGCAGAGATATCCAGATAGCCATTTTATTAGGATCAATCTCTTTAAAAGGGCTGAATTCTAATAAGTTGAAACTTTATTGCTGGAACAGCACAGCAGGTCAGGCAGCATCCAGGGAACAGGAGATTCGACGTTTCGGGCACAGGCCCTTCTTCAGGAATGAGCAGAGAAGAAACAGAATCCCCAAGTGGAAAATGAAGTGTTGTTCTTTGAACTTGCGTTAAGGAACACTGCAACAGATCTGGGACAGAAATGTTGGTGTAGGAACACAGTGGTGTGTTGAAGTGGAGGCAGTGGGAAACTCTGGGTCATGTTTTACAGACAGAGTGTAGGTGTTCAGCAAAGCGGTCATCAAATCTGTGTTTCATCTCCCCCGATATACAGGAGACCACATTCTGAGCAGTGAATGAAATAAATGAGTTGAGAGAAGTGCAGGTAAGCTGCTGCTTCACCTGGAAGGTGTGCCTGAGGCCTTGGATACTGAGGTTGGAGGAAGTAAATCGGCAAGTAAGTCACCTTGTGCAAGACCAACCCCTTCCCACAAACGTCACTTCAATATATTACCACCTTTCCTGAGCTGTTAACAGTTCTGATGAAGAATCGCCAGACTCGAAATATTATCTTGCTTTCAAAGAACACAGAACATTACAGCACAGTCCAGGCTCTCTGACCCTCAATGTTGTGCTGACCTGTGAAACCAGCCTGAAGCTGAACTAACCTGCATTGTTGCATTATCATCCATATGTTTATCCAATGGCCATTTAAAAAGACATTAAAGTCGGTGAGTCTACTACAGTTGCAGGCAGGGAGTTTCACGCCATTACTACTCTCTGAGTAAAGAAACTACCCCTCTGACATCTGTCCTATATCTATCACCGCTCAATTTAAAGCTATGTCCTCTCATGCTAGCCATCACTATCCGAGGAAAACGTCTCTCTCTGCTAACACTATCTAATCCTCTGATCATCTTTCACATCTCTATTAAGTCACCTCTCAACCTCTTCCTTCTAACGAAAACAGCCTCAGGTCACTCAGTCTTTCCTCAGAAGACCTTCCTTCCATACCAGACAATATCCTCATAAATCTCCTCTGCATCTTTTCCAAAACTTACACATCCTTCCTATAATGTGGTAACCAGAACTGTACGCAATACTCCAAGTGCGGCCACACCATAGTTTCCTACAGCTGCAACATAACCCCATGGTTCATATGCCTTCTTAACAATCCTATTAACCTGGGTGGCAACTTTCAGGGATCTATGTACATGGACACGGAGATCTTTCTGCTCATCCACACTGCAAGAACCTTACCATTACCCCAGTACTCTGTATTACTGTTACTTCTTCCAAAATGAATCACCTCACACTTTTCTGCATTAAACTCCATTTGCCACCTTTCAGCCCAACTCTGCAGCTTATCTATGTCCCTCTGTAAGCAGCAATATCCTTCAGCACTGTCCACAGCTCGACCGACCTTAGAGTCATTTGTCCTTCGTGATGGGGGATGGAGGTGTACAGGGACTGGATGTCTTCGTGATGGGGGATGGAGGTGTACAGGGACTGAATTCTAATAAATACAGTTGAAGTGCTAATGAAAGCAATTTTACACAGTTACTGCTAAACTAAAAATGGGAGTGGATCAGTGGGAAAAGGGACAATAAGCTTTTCATTTATATAGTATTTTGCATTACAAATGTTTATGAGTAGTCCCACTTAAAATAGTTACCCACCCATAGTTTTCAGATTTTGATGGATTCACTAAGCAGTTACTGCTAAACTAAAAATGGGAGTGGATCAGTGGGGAAAGACACAATAAGATTTTCATTTATATAGTACGTTGCATTACACACATTTATGAAAGACCCACTTAAAATAGTTACCCACTCATATTTTTCAACATCGTGGAATTTCACTAATAGGGTTATTGCAATGTTATGAGGTTAATTGATACAAATCTATGAGGTTTATGGAGTCAAACATACAGAACAAAATAGGGCTTTTGTGGTGCAGTGATACTGTCATTACCTTTACATCAGGAGGACTGGGTTCAAGTCTTACCTATTCTAGTGGTTGGTTAAAACTGCTTGAGAGCTTCTTAGCAAAGAACCAGGTATTTATGCTACAAGTTATGATCAGGGAGGGTAGTGGTAAAATTAACAGTAATGCTTAGAAGGAATTAGGTATAAACTCAAATAAGAGATTTTTTAGGTGTTAATGGAAATGGACGGAAAAGTAGGACAAATTGTATAGTTCTATGAAGGAACTGGTAAGCTTTTATGGACTGAATTACATTCTGTGATGCATGATTCAATTATGACATGATTTTATGATTAATGTAGCACCCTTCATGACTGGAGAATTGTTCCACAGCTAACTATATTTGAAATTTTTAAGGTAGAAAACCTGACAGCTAATTTGTACTCGGCAAGATCCCACAAACAGCAGTATGACAGATAATTAGATAATATGTTTTAGGAATGTTGAAGGTTATATTTCCACTTATTCAGGAAAACTAACCTGCTTTTCTTTAAAATAGTGCAATGGAATCTTTAGTATCAACCTGAGAGGGCATATCTATTCTCAGTTTAATGTCTCATCAGAAATATGTCAAGCAGCATAACTCTCTTTCAGTACTGCAGTATCAGTGCAGGTTTTTGCTTAAGTTGCTGAACCCAAAACTTTTGATTTCAGGCACTACACTAGGTAGTGTAGTGTGGGAGGATTGAGTAGATGGTGGCAGGTTTTAGTAACATTGGATAACAGAGTAGCTGGTGTGTTAATACTAAGATTATCAATTACTTTGTCAGATTTCTACAAGTGGTTGTTGATCAAAAAAATGATTAGCCTTACCATTATTTTGACATCAGAAGTTGGTCTTGAATTCTGTTTTTCTGACTCAAAAGAGAGCATACTGTCCCTGAGTTAAGTCTGACTGAAAAATGACCTCACTGGGTCAACACCTGAATAAAAATTGTGCATAAAGAAATCTCAGATGCAGTTGTGTAACTGATACTGGATAGCACAATTTTAGTATAGTCATGATTGAAAGGTTTATTTGTGTCCCCAAGTAGTGTTTCTAAACTCATATAAAGTAGTTCTATTATGTTAACAGGATGTACTGATTGCTGTCTTTGTGACACATTCTGCATACACTGCTTCTCTATAGGAAGGCAGTACTGAAAGCTTTTAAAGTCAATTGGAAAGATTTATGAGGAAAGTGAGTGCAATTTGTTTGTCTATTATACAGGAGATTGCACTTTATGAGCTCTTAGAATGATGATGTGCAAAGAACTCTTTATGAAAACTAAGAACCTTAAACCATGACATTTTTGCAACTGACTTTATTCTAGAAATATAAATTTGATCATCCTTTGCCCACCAAACTTCTCCATAACTTATTATTTTAACTGTTCTGTGCTTGCAGGTTATAGGTAGCTTTGTCTCCTTGGGCCTCCAGTTTTTTTTGCTTACACACTTTGGCAATATAGGTCAATATATAATAATGGTAGTAAAACACAAGAAATAATATGACTCATAAATGCCAGAAATGTAATTTAATGTATGGTGATATTAAGACTTGGCAAATAGCTAGTGCATAATGTTGAGTAAACATTACCTTGTCACAAAGAATTGTTACTCTCCATTTCCAAGATGACTGTATCCAAGTTATTAGACTGCTCACCTGACAGTCGGTAATAGATGAGCAGAAATATCCTCTATCCAAATATAGGGAAGACTGATGCCATTGTCGTTGGACCCTGTCACAAACTCCATTTCCTAGCTACTGATTTTCACCACCTCCCTGGCAAATTTTTGAGGTTTAACCAGAATATTCACAACGCTGTCACATTTGACTTCAAGGTAAGCTTCTGACAACACTGCTTATTTCCACTTCTGGACCATCATTTTACTCTGCCCTGCTTCAGCTGATCTGCTGGTGAAACCATTATCCATTCCTTTCTTACCTTTAGACCTAACTATTTCAATGCATTCTTTGGCTGGCTTTCCAGTTTTCTTCATTGCATTGATGTAAGGCAATTTAACTGTCTACTGTGTGTACTTTGCCTTGCACTAAGCCCTGTTCACACATCACCTTTGAGTTTGCTGACTTGCATTCACTCCGAGCTGTCAAAGCCTTAATTTCAAAATTCTCATCCTTCTTTTCAAACCACTTCATCACTCTCCTTTTTTAGTTGTATTATCCTGGGCTGAATTTTTCCAATATGTTTAAAGTGGTTTTTCAGATGTGATTCATGGCACACAATCCACCATGACTTTGAGCAACCTCTTTCCTGCAATCTTCTACTCTTGCCTCATTACTTACACAGCCTAGGTCTTCGCTGCCTTCTTGGGGAAATGTGCGGCTAGAGAGGTGGAAGTGCTCATCACAATCGGGATCTACTGTTGTTCACAGTGCTGGCACCATATTTAAGAACCAGTTGCACACCACTTCAGAACCTGAACACCAAAAAAGATGCTCACATTGTGGTGACGCTGTACATTCAAAACCTGACCTAGAGGAAAGGAAAACTTGTTCCCCACTACACTGACGGGAACCTGTAGATTTTGCTGGATGCAGTGATGGAGAGGACAGTCCGTACCCAGCTTACAGCCATAAGAGGCCAAGCTACCAAACCCAGACACAAGTTGCAGCCAGAATCAGTACTGAGGCAAGACGCCCAGTAAAGCAGGTAGAAGATCATTTATCTGGGCTTCACATAGTTAGATGTCACCATCTTTTCTCGTCTTAGAATAAAATATCCTTTATTGTCACGTGTACTCCAGTACAGAAGTAAAGGAGTGCAATGAACATTTTTTACAATGGTTGCCTTCAAAGGCGCCATCTCAGGTACAAATCTTGGATACAAAAGAGGAATAAAAGGAAGTGTAGTGGCATTACCTAGTGTCTAAAAATACAGTCTGTTCTGCTATAACATGGTAGTTGTGTTACTGTGTGACCCTGTGTTATAGAAAATTATGCAATAGAAATAATGATGTCTACGGGAAAAACAGGGTTAGGGGCAATCCATGCAAAATATTAGTAAAAATTTAAACAAAACAGTAGTTAGCCTAACACAAATGACAGCATAGTCTGAATAAATGTTGAAGTCATATATTTTAATGAAATAATACAATAAATTTAACACTTTGAGGGGTTTCTGAGTTTGCTGTATTGTATTAAAACAAGGATTGAGGGTCATCATCAGCGTCATCATTACTTTCAGATGGAGGGTTATGATAAAAGAAAATGTTTAGTCCAGATGTGGATGGCTTAGTGGCTCATTGTCTTCAGACTGTTTCTTGGTGGTTGACTTAAAAAAGCATGTAATTTTTGCTGCTTTGCCATCTTTCCTCTTTAATGAAGATGCTGTTCATAGGATGCCAGATAAGATGTTATGCAATGAACTGCTATCTTGTGTTCTGCATAGTAATCATTATCTAAGAGCTGAACTTCTCAACTTCCCTCAGGATAAAAGACAAAAGATAAGTGGAAGGTTCTCATGGTGCTGTATCCTGGACTTCATCATCATCTTCTCAAGCTTCAATTTCCCCTGCAGAAACAAGTTGTTGTAGATCAGCTGTGGAGAGGTCTTCACAATAGGACTCAAGCAACAACTCAACATCCTCACTCTCCACTTCTTCAAATCCAACTTGTTTTACAAGAGCGACACAATGTTCTTTGATTGCTGGAAACTTAAGATTAGATTAGATTACTTACAGCGTGGAAACAGGCCCTTCAGCCCAACAAGTCCACACCGACCCTCCGCAGAGCAACCCACCCAGACCCATTCCCCTACATTTACCCCTTCACCTAACATGACCAATTCACCTGACCTGCACATTTTTGGACTGTGGGAGGAAACCGGAGCACCCGGAGGAAACCCACGCAGACATGGGGAGAATGTGCAGACTCCACACAGACAGTTGCCTGAGGCAGGAATTGAACCTAGCGCTGTGAGGTAGCAGTGCTAACCACTGTGCCACCGTGCCGCTTCTCCAGCATCCATTAAAATCTGGATTCACTATGCATTTGTGGTTTTAACTTCAGATTTCCAACAATGCACTTTACTGCTAATTTATTCTGAGCCGGTCCTTTATGATCCCAACAGTTTGAAGTAATTGTGGATTTAATCATCAGTTTCTAGAGAAGTACAGATTCCTAATGGTGCTTTGTACTATTCGATGAAATGAGGGGGCAATCTTTCATAAGTCCAAACTTTTTAGTGCAGTACAGAACACTGTCTAGGAAAAAGTGAGGACTGCGTATAGTGGAGATCAGAGTCAAAAAGTGTGGTGTTGGGAACACTGTGTCTGGACATTGTATCATGTTCAGTTGTAATGCCTTCAATAGCTGGATAACAAGTGAAATACAATATCAATGTTCACAAATGAATTAAAAAGAAAGACTTGCATTTTTCTTGCACTTTCCATTCCCTCAGAATGACCTAAAGTGATTTATAGTCATTACTTTTGAAGTGTCAATCACTGATATAATGTACGAAATCCAGAACCCAGGTTTCATGCAGCAAGCTAACATAAATGTAAAAATGACTAGGTAATCTGTTATTGAGTGATATTGACTGAGAAAGCCGTTAAAGTAGTCCCATGCACTTGTTTATACCCAGCTGAGATGGCAGTCAGGATTAAGGTAGCACTCCCTTCAACAGCAGAACATCACTCAGATTTAAGGGTTTAAGTCTCTAGAGTGGGATGTGAACTCACAAACTTCTCAATTAGAAACAAGAGCTACCAAGTGAGCTGCAACAGCAGGTTTGCCAACAAAATACCAGACAGCAATTAACTAGGGAACTCTACATGAGTGAAAGCCAAAAAAGTGAATATTTTTGCAGTGTATAGAATTTTAGCTGGTTTTGGTTTTTCAGCATAGAGTAGAACTTAGAAGTAATTCCTAATTTGGCTGAATGAAGCAACATCTCAACGGAAACATTAAATGATTGCACTTTAAATGTAAAAGCATTCAAAACCTAGAACAGAAAATTGTTTGGGGAAGAGGCCCTGCTGAGTTTGACCTCCGAGAATGTTCAGTCTCAGAACACTATAAGGCATTTAGAAGTAAATCATGATTTTCTTTCATAGTTAGAATTGGCAGACTGATCTCTTAGGGCCAGGAAGGACAAATTATGAATTCTGTGGCCACTTAAGCTTTTGTCACTCCTTCATATATGCAGATTTCATGCTAAGCAGGGTTGGAGTTAATACCTTTCATTAATCCAATGCATAATATCTTTAATAGCTATTTGTTCAAGTAGGTTATTACTTGATGCATGTTTAATTCTGACTGGGCAAATAGGCATATAGTTAACTTGGGTATTCCAAATCAACATTTCATCTCTACATGTGATATGTAATATCATTTTATATGGTATATAAATTGTCTATTGTACTGATTCAAGTTCATTATACTGACAATGTAGAACAATAAAAAAACTTGCATTAAATAGTTTCTTCACTGCACAAATAGTAAAACTACATGAACTATGTGGAAATAAGCAATACAGAAGAAATATAGTTATTGAAGTCCAACTTCATAGTATTTAGTTAGTTTTAATCTGTATACATTAAGTGTAGAGATTGACATTATTGCAACGCACATTTTATCCTATTTTGTTAGCATCTCTTGCATTAATCAAATTAGTGACTTGCTATAAAGATAACATATATTAGGATAGGTATGCCAATATCTTTGTGATGCAAGGATTTCTGCAAGTGAGCGATGAGGCCATTGATAATGGTCCCTGATCCTCCATGGATTATATTAGAAAGGTGGAAAGATCTAAATAATGAAGAATCAATGAAGAACTATCTACAGCTGGAATTACAGATGACCTGGAACAAGATGAATTCGAGGCCAGTGGTGATTTTGGGCATCTACCAGCATTTCTTTATCTGGGTATGGGGAAGTATACTGAAGTTCCTCCCAGCTTCACAGTCAGTAAGATGATCTCAAAAACATATTTCTCCTGTCCTTGCTGTCTAAAGCTCCACAACTTCCTTCTATGTGAAGAAGCACTTTGTTTCTTTCCATTTAATTTAATACATTGGTGCTCACAGTGTGATCTCCTTGACACGAAGGAGTCAAAAATTACACATTGGATGGCAATTTTGCAGAACACATCCACTCACTCCACAGACATGTTCCTGTCATTCTGATCTCTTGCCAATTGAATTCAAGCCCCAAGTTCACTCCCATGCTCCTATTTCTGTCATCGGCCTGCTGTAATATTCTGGTGAAGCACAACACAAGTTGTGGAGCAACAGCAATTCATCTTCTATTTAGGCACTTTGCAGACTTTGGGACTCAACACTGAGTTAAGTAACTCAGAGATTTGGTTTTTTTTGCCAAGGACAAGAACACTTTTCATGTTTTTGTTTTCAGACTAAGCTGTTCATTGTTCAACTAGCAACATCGATTGTGGTCAAATGCACTGCTTGTTGACTACAATTGTTATCATTCTCCTTGCTTTTAGATACATGACATTGTTGTTATTTTATCTTCCCATCCTTTAACCTATGTAAGACCTTTCCTTTTGTTCTACTTAACCCTTCCACTTTCAGCAATACAGAATGCATTACATTTCAAAGCCTTTCACTTCCGAAGAAGAGTCCTATTTGACAGACAATAACTCTGTTTTAGTCTTCAAACATTCTGCCAGATCTGCTGCATTTTCTGCTGTATTTTCAATTCAGATCTGTAGGATGCATGGCAGCTTGTTTTTACCTTGAAAATATAGCCTTTGGTAGCAGGCAGTCCCAAGGTTTCAAAAAACAGAATATTGCAGATCTGAAAATCTGAAATAAAAGCAGAAAATGCTGGTAAAAACTTAACAACTAAGGCAGCATGTTTGTGGTTGGAGAAAAAGAGTTATCATTTCTGTGCCTTTCCTTCAGAACTGGGAGAAAACTTTAAATTTAATGGGTATTGTGCAAGTGGTGGCTGAGACAAGGACAAAAAGAAGGTCTGTGATAATGTCAAAGACAGGCAATGCTGAATGACAGCCAGTCAGTTTTCCAAGGCCATAGGCAATACTGATGGTGCAAGAAAATAAACAAAAAAGCAAAAGATGTGCTTAGAGCAGGTCAACACAAGCAAAGAAAAGGAAACAAAATTGGGGCAGACATTATGGTCAGAAATTATTGACCTTAATGTTGAGTTCAGAAAGCTATAAATTGCCTAACTGAAATTTCAGATGCTGTTTTTCGGGCCTACATTGAGCCTCAATGGAACAGTGCAGTAGACCAGAAGTATCAGTATGACGGCAAGTTGAAGGATTAAAATGACAGACTCTTCCTTCAGAAGTTTCATGTCATCCTTGCTGAAAGAATTGGAGTGTTCCACAAAATGATCACTCAATCTATGTTTGGGTCCCCCTGTTGTATAAGGGAGCAATGGTTCTGAAAGAGTTAGTGTAGTAGGTGCAGTAGCACCATTCAATCTGATGATGTCACACAGCCTTTGAGTGAAAACAATTGAGTCCTACCATAGCCATTGCAAGGAGCAGATGTATTCTGTACAGTTCATTGGAGTTCATAGTAATTATGCCTGATTAATAATGTAAACTGAAATTATTGCTATCACAACTTGCTAAGACAATTGCCCCAGTGTTTAATTCATTAGCGGCTTATCTACCACTACAGATAATTAGACAGGCCCTAGATAAAATATGGATAAAGGAGGAGAGGTGGCAAGGGTGGCACAGTGGCTCAGTGGTTAGCACTGCTGCCTCACAGCGCCAGGGATCAGGATTTGATTCTACCCTTGGGCGACTGTCTGTGTGGAGTTTGCACATTCTTCCCGTGTCTGTGTGGGTTTCCTCCAGGTGCTCCAGTTTCTTCCCACAGTCTAAAGATGTGAGGGTCAGGTGGATTGATCACGCTAATTGTCCATAGTATCCAGAGATGTATAGGTTAGGTAGATTAGCAATGAGAAATGCAGAGTACACGGACAGGGTAGGGAGTTGGGTCTGGGTGGGATACTGTTTAGGGGGTCAGTGTGAACTTTACGAGCCAAATGGCCTGTATCTGCACTGTAGGGATTCTATGGTAAGATACTCACAAAGAATGAGCAAATACTACAACTCCAGTATAGAGAAGATCACATTGTGAGCAGCAAGTACACTCAACCTAATTGAATGAAGCACATGTAAATTGTTGCTTCATCTGGAAAGAGTGTTTGGAACCTTGGGCAGTGAGGAGTGAGGAAATACAGGTCGTTCTACTAAAGCATACCTTTCCTTAGCGCAAACTGGCTATAATGTGTTTGACGAATTGTGGATGTTGTTTGGATAACGCAAACTTTCAACGGAATGGGTGTAGCAATTTTCTATAGCGAACTTCAATAACAGTTTTCCATAGCACGATTTTCTATAGCACAAGGTTGCAGAGGAACACAATTGTTGCATCATATTAGAATGACCTGTAAATGGGGAAGTATTACATCTCCTGTATTTGCACAAAATAATGCAGTGCTGAGAGCACAGAGTGTTTAGAGATCCCAAGTTTTAACTTTTTCTGAGTACAACTGGCACCAGTCTTTCTGTAGGACTTTCATACTTGCATTAGAGCCCTTTTATACATAAAAATTGCAAAGCATATTATTCAGGCCTTTTTCTCCCTTTCCCAGCAAGTCAGGTCGCACTAAATATGTGTATGCTTCTTGTGTCCTTATTGAAGGCCTGTTAATGCCTGAGAAATGGGCATATCATTGTCAAAATACAGGCTATTCTCTAGAAGGAACATTTGTGTTATTTCTGAAGTTCCAACTACACCTACAATATTAAATATGTTGGCTTAAGGCTGTGTTTTTGTTATAACTAAAAATTTGAAATAGAAATTATTGGAAAACCTTTGATCATTTGTCCATAGGCACTGATTAGTCAGCATATTAATTAGCAATAATGTAGATATCTGGACTGACAATTGTAAATTCTAGGACAGATCTTCTTTGAAGTAACTAAGATATAATTATTGAACTGAAGTTAGTGACATACTTCCAAAACAGCAATGATTGAGCAACTAAGATGAATAAAATTGAGGAATACGCAGTTGAGCCAGCATCCCTTTTTCTGAATTCCCCAAGTAGTTTTTATATAAAAGCAATGGGCTAGTTGGGCCCCATATTCAATTGCCAGATACTTCATGTCAGAGAAAGCAGGTAGTCAAAAGTTAAAATTTAGTGAGGCATCTTGACTATCTTTTGGATGCCTGCCTAGCCATCTTATTCCATTATTTATCAAGATAAAAAATCGGGCATTTAAGAATGAATTGAGGAGGGTTTCTTTAAAATCTAGGATTGTGAATCTTTAGAATCCTCAACCCAGACAGTATTGAATGCTCGGATAATGAGCATATTCAAGACAGACAGCAAAAGATAGTAATATCATAAAGAATATGAAGGAAAATGGAAATTGGGCAGTAAAATGAAACTGATATGAAAGATCAACCATGATCTTACTATACGGCAGAGCAAGCTTATTGTATGAGAATTCTATGCTACTACTAATCATTTTGCCATGGACTCCATACTATTGCTGCTGCCATCCTCTTTCAAAGAAATAAAATATTTGGTCAAGTAAAGTAATGGAAAACCACTTGGTATATGGAAGAGGTTTTTGGCTTGAACAAGATGTAGTATACTAATGAAATAGACATTCTTACAGAGTCAATGAGGAAGTCTCAGATGGGAAGTCATACTTCTTTGAGATCCTAAGCTATTTTCCCACCAAGTCCATATAATATCATCATTGTGGATGGTGTTTAAAGCATCTGCAGCATTAATCCTTTCATTTCCTTATACCCATTATACAGCATCTTTTCCCAAATATTTTTCCCATTATAAATATTTGTACATTTGTATATATAACTACATTTACCACTACCTCACCTCTCCCCAGGTGTCCAACTTTTTAAATTCAGGTGTACTGGAGATTTCACTATTCATTCTCTTTGGACTTGGAAGATTGGTAGATCTCTGGGTTTAAGACTGTTGACTTTGATTCTGTTCATGGCAGTGTGAGGTGTGAAATTTCCTTTAAACTAAAGGATATTTAAACTTTTGGATTTCTTTCAGGGAGGACAGCCCTCCTGCTGAAACTGGACATTGTTCTATTGCAGTCTCTGGAAGATTTTTAATTTCATAAGCTTTCTTCACAGAGGATTGATGTCCTCTGGAAAAAGGCCCATTCTTTTTTTTATAGTATCCAGAATCACTGAATCAGATCATTTCTTCTTGACCATGTCCCGAATCTTTGGACATAGATCATCCCAACTCACTGGTGACTTCCACTGAGCTGAATAAATCAGATCTTCAGTCTGTATTCTTAGTCTACTGGTGATGTGTGTGGACTCTTACTTCAACTTGTTGCTTTACTTCAGAGCTTTTATTCACTCACAATGATTGTAGTATTGGTGGAACCAATGTTCTCACATCCTCAGTCATAATATTTGATGATTGCTTCTTGCTGAGTATCATCTCTTTCATTTGTACTGAGGATTCTTCCTGGGACAATAAGGAAATCAAATTCTCAGTTTCTCATCCAAATCACTTCAGCATCAGGCATCTATTTCTATTTGTTCACTGTGAACGGCACGGTGGCACAGTAGTTAGCACTGCTGCCTCACAGCGCCAGAAACCTGGGTTCAATTCCTGTCTCAGGCGACTCTCTGTGTGGAGTTTGCACATTCTCCCTGTGTCGCGTGGGTTTCCTCGGGTGCTCCGATTTCCTCCCACAATCCAAAAATGTGCAGGTTAGGTGAATTGGCCATGCTAAATTGCCCGTAGTGTTAGGTGAAGGGGTAAATGTAGGGGAATGGGTCTGGGTGGGTTGCGCTTTGGCAGGTCAGTGTGGACTTGTTGGGCCAAAGGGCCTGTTACCACACTGTAAGCAATCTAATCTAATCAAGGTATATTACACTCTGAATTACATCAGCTAAAGATTATTCAGTGAGTGCAAGCAGGGTATATTGCTCATTGGCTATCCGCTTGCTTGTGTTTTCTCACAACTCTTGCCAATTCTTGTAATCTGAACTCTCTTTCGTGGTTCCTTACCCAAATGTTCCTTTGCCTGTTCTTGGACTAGATGTTTCTTGACTTTACCTAGTTTGACCTTTTCTACCATTCAAAGAAGATTGAGATCAAGGCACACATTCATATTCAAGAGACTCTAGAGAAATCTGCAGCATATCACTCAATAAGCATCAGAAGAAAAAGTTAGAATTACCAAACTTTCAACATGCTTATTCTTTGAACCCTTTGCCTGGGTGCAGAGAGTAGTTCTAACACTCCACAAGATCCACAAGATGGGTGTTTCTGTGTGTTACCATTATCATATTTACATCTCTAACACTAAGATGCCCAAATCTGTAGGATAAAGGAGAGAGCTGTGGTATACACAGAGTGGTGAATGGGCATTTCACCTCATTGCACTGACAGCAATGAAATTCCTATGTAATTCAGTTCAATTCCTGTTGAACTTTATTATCTATACTGGGATGGCAGTGAAAGGAAAGGAGAATTCTAAGATCTAACTGAAATATTATTGCTTAAAAAACCAATCCAGCTTTGACAACATAATCTGTTAACATTTCAGTGCAGTACTGAAGGAATACTGAATTATCAGAGGTCCTGTCTTTCATATGACACACAGAAGCAAGGTTTTATCTGCTGTAATGAAAGAGCTTATTGAGCTATTTGAAGGAAAGAATGAAGTTCATCCCTAAGCCAACATGATCAGATTCCATGTTCATTTATTTCATTTACCCTTACAGGATCAGGCTGTATGCAGATTGGCTGCACATATGATGACAGTGGCTCAAATAAGTAGCTTATTGTCTGTGAAATGCTTTGGGATGTCCTTCAGACACAAAAGACATTGTATAGATGTAAACAACTATTTTTCCTTTACAGTTGGGCCTACCATCCTTGAGTTCAGAAACAAAAATCAAACAACACTTCCACTTTAAAACCCTGTCCAAAAATGTGTCCTGGTTACTCTCGGATGGGGTTGCACCAGAGTATTTTGTGATACTCTTAGTCCTTTGAGTTTGTTGGTATGCACTGCCTAAGCCTCACATTTTGGCAGGGCATAGGAGATACAGGAAGTCATATCCTTTCATTCTCAGGAAAGGAGCAGAGAAATTTTAGGAAAGAAAATTAAAACAAAGTATTATAATTATTTCCAGTATGATCACAGGATGACCATGGCTGATTTTAAATATTTAATTGAAAGCATACTCCAGTATGTCACACTGGAAAGTAGAACATATTAATTGAGAGCAGGAAACTTAAACAGCTGAAAATTCAATTACTCAGGCAATGGAAGCTTCAATGTTAATTACATTTGAAGTTCACAATTGAATTTTTAGATCGTTCTAAGTCTCATCACCCATTTCTTATGCATTGACTTTGAATTGTGGAATGTAATCTCCTTGTTTAAATTTGCTGTCCTTAACATAAAGGCACATTCATACTAAAAACGTGTTGTCATTGATTATTTGAATACATTATTCTACTCCTTGGATATATTTCCCCCAAAGTAATGTTGAGGTTTACTTTATCACAACGATAGTCATGATTTGGAGGTGCCGCTGTCGGACTGGGGTGTACAAAGTTAAAAATCACACAACACTAGCTTATAGTCCAACAGATGTATTTGGAAGCACTAGCTTTTGGACAACCACCTGATGAAGGAGCAGTGCTCCGAAAGCTAGTGCTTCCAAATAAACTTGTTGTACTATAACTTGGTGTTGTGTGATTTTTAACTTTATCACAATGAATTAGCAGCTCCAGCATATTGGTTGTGAGTACTGAAGTATAGAGAGCATGCAGTCTGTAATTCTTATGGAAGCGCAAAACTTTAGAAGCACCCTCAATTTTACAGGGATAAAACGATTTGCTTCTTGAAAATGGCCAAGTGCCAGTGAGTTGGCTTCTTCACTGAGAATACGTTACAATAAACTAGCCCATTTCATTGTGCTTTTGTTACTCTTGTTGCTGTAAAGACCTTCAGATAGCAAACTTTATCATCTAAATGTTAGGAATCTCAAGAATAAAATTTATTCAGCTTTTTTTCCTTCAAGAAAAGTGGCCGGTAAAAAAACTATTTCTAAAAAAAATTTATTCATGGGAAGTGGGTGTCATTAGCTAGGCCAGCATAATTACACTTTCCTAATTCCCTTGAAAAGATGATGATGATCTGTCTTCTTGAAGGATTCAGTGATGGTAATGCCATTGAATGGCAAGAGAAGACAATTAGAATATCTTTTATTAGAGTTGGCCATTGTCAAGCATTTCTTGGTGCAAATGTTATCTACCATGTATTAGTCCAATCCTGAATGATGCCCAGGGCTTGTTTTAAAATGATGTACACTGTTTCAGTATGAGTATCCTGAAGAAGAGTTACACCCAAAATGTTGACTTCTCCACCTCTTGATGCTGCCTGGCTTAGAGTCATAGAATCATAGAGATGTCCAGCACGGAAACAAATCCTTCAAGCCAACTCGTCCATGCCAACCAGATATCCCAACCCAATCTAGTCCCACCTGCCAGCACTGGCCCATATCCCTCGAAACCCTTCCTATTCATATACCAATCCAGATGCCTTTTAAATGTTGCAATTGTACTAGCTGCCACCACTTCCTCTGGCAGCTCATTCCATACATGTACCAACCCCTGAGTGAAAAGGTTGCCCCTTAGATCTCTTTTATATCTTTCCCCTCTCACCCTAAGCCTATGCCCTCTAGTTCTGGACTCCCCCACCCCAGGGAAAAAACTTTGTCTATTTATCGTATCAGTGCCCCTCATGATTTTATAAACCTCTACAAGGTCACCCCTCAGCCTCCAACGTTCCTGGGAAAACAGCCCCAGCCTATGCAACCCTCCCATAAGCTCAAATCATCCAACCCTGGCAACATCCGTGTAAATCTTTTCTGAACCCTTTCAAGTTTCACAACATCCTTCCAGTGGGAAGGAGACCAGAATTGCATGCAATATTCCAACAGTGGCCTAACCAATGTCCTGTACAGCCACAACATGACCTCCCAACTCCTGTACTCAATACTCTGACCAATGAAGGAAAGCATACCAAACGCTGCCTTCACTATCCTATCTACTTGCGACTCTACTTTCAAGGAGCTATGAACCTGCACGCCAAGGACTCTTTGTCCAGCAACACTCACTAGGACTTATCGTTAAGTGTATAAATCCTGTTAAGATTTACTTTCCCAAAATGCAGAACCTCACATTTATCTAAATTAAACTCCATCTGCCACTTCTCAGCCCATTGGCCCATCTGATCAAGTTCCCGGTGTAATCTGAGGTAACCTTCTTCGCTGTCCACTACATCTTCAATTTTGATGTCATTAGCAAACTTACTAACTATACCTCTTATGCTCACATCCAAATCATTTATACAAATAATGAAAAGTACTGGACCCGGCACCGAACCTTGTGCACTGCACTGGTCACAAGCCTCCAGTCTGAAAATCAAACCCTTCACCATCACCCTCTGTATTTTACCTTTGAGCCAGTTCTGTATCCAAATGGCTGGTTCTCCCTTTATTCCATGAGATCTAACCTTGCTAACCAGTCTCCCACAGGAAACCTTGCCATACGCATAACTGAAGTCCATACAGATCACATTCACCACTCTGCCCTCATCAATGCTCTTTGTTACTTCTTCAAAAAACTCAATCAATTTCATGAGACCTGATTTCCCCCACAAAAAGCCATGTTGACTATCCCTAATCAGTCCTTGCCTTCCCAAATAAATCAACATCCTGTCCCTCAGAATTCCCTCCAATACCTTGCCCACCACTAACGTCAGGCTCACTGGTCTATAGTTCCATGGCTTGTCCTTGCCACCCTTCTTAAACAGTGGCACCACTTTAGCCAATCTCCAGTCTTCCAGCACCTCACCTGTGACTATCGATGGTACAAATATCTCATTAAGAGCCCCAGCAATCACCTCCCTCGCTTCTTACAGAGTTCCAGGGTACACCTGATCAGGTCCTGGGGATTTATCCACTTTTATGCATTACAAGACATTCAGCACTTCCTCCTCTGTAATATGGACATTTTTCAAGATGTCACCATCTAGTTACCTACATTCTATATCTTTCTTATCCTTTCCCACAATAAATACTGATGCAAAATACTCATTTAGTATCTGCCCCATCTCCTGCAACTCCACGCAAAGGCCGCCTTGCTGATCCTTGAGGGGCCCTATTCTCTCCCTAGTTACCCTTGTAACTTGTTGTGGCCTCCTTCTCATCTACCTTGAATTCCAGCACCTGCATTTCTTTTTGTCTCTAACTCAGTATCAAACAAGTCAAGAATGGTGCTGAACATTGTGCAATCATCATCAAACATCCATGCTTCTGATCTCTTGATGGAAGAAGGTCATTGATGAAGCAACTGAAGATGATTGGGGCTAGGTCACCACCCTGAGGATCTCCTGCAAGGATGTTTTGGTACTGTGATGATTAACTTACCACATCCACAACCATTTTCTATTGTGCTCGATATGACTTCAACCGGTGAAGAGTTCTTCTCTTGGTTCTCATTGGCTCCAATTTTTACTGAGCTCTTTGATCTGTCTTGGATTCAAGGATAATTATTTTCATCTCACTCTTGAGTCCAGCTCTTTGGAACATGTTTGGATCAAGGCTGTTTTGAGTTTCGGAGCAGAGTAACCCTAGAGGAATGCACACTGAGCGTGTGTGCTGAGATTAATGCTGAGAAGTGATATGCTTGGAAGGTAGGCTCATAGAATTATAGATTCATAGAGTTAAAGCACAAACAGAGAACCTTCAGCCATTATGTTCATGCCAATCTTCTGCAACAGTGACTCACCTTGCCTCAATTCCCCATAGCCCTGAAATTATTTCTCTTCAGATAGTTATTCAATACCTTTTTCAAAGTCACGATTGAATCTACCTCCATCATCCTCTAAGGTGCTTTCTACATCCTAACCACTCACTGCACAAAGCAGATTTTTTTTCACTTGTCATTTTTGGTTCTTTTGGCACCATAAGGGGAAACTTCTTTAAAGAGAGCATTAAAGAGAAGCTTAATATGCTGAATGATTGTAATCATAACCCCATAGTGTGCTCATGGAAATTTTCCAACTGATTTAGTCTGTTTCATCTCACAGTTGCTACTTTACAGGGTGCAACTGCATTGTATTTCACTCTAAATGCATTTAATTCACATCAGTGGGATGCAAATAGAATGACAACCAGCCATGTCAATGCATAGAAGGACTATCTTGTATTGCTTACACTGCCTCTCCTATAAATAAACCAATATAATTTGTTTTTGACTTGTAAGCATAAAAGCTTGCCATCTGAATCATTCCTTGCTTAGCAACAAAACGAAGCCATAAACAAGTAATTAACTAATTAGAAACCAAAAGAACTTGGAAAACACAAGTTCTCTGTATTCCATCATGTTACATTTGATTTTATGCAATCTGATTATTTATGATTAATTGTTTATCAGCTTTTAATTGTGGTAAAAAATACATGCTTCAACCAAAGGCTAAATAGGGTTCAAACAGAAACTGTTACAGATGGAAAACAATCTTTCCTAAGAAGATCGGTTTCAACTGTGACCCAACTTTCTATTCTCCCAATCATGTCCCCTACAATTCCCTCCCCAACAACCACAAAGAATTAATTGACCCTGAGCCATTTTATAATTTCCTGAGGATGTGAATTTCATTAGATGAGCTTGATATTTATTCCAGAAATGGGGAAGAGAAAATTAGGATGACATTAGGAATAATACATTGTACTGGGGACAAACATGAAAGAAATGAGTTGGACCAAAGGGTCTGTTTCTGTACTGTATATCTCTGCAACTTTATGACTGTAAATGAAGTTGAATCAAAAGTATCAGATATTGTGAAATAATGTGAGTTTTTAATCCAGCAAATTAAATACAACAATGAGATACACAGTATCTATTCTGTTTCCTTGGAATCAGCCAAAAATTATTATTCAATCCATAGTGATTGCGCCATATGTTTTAATCCTTAAATGTGGATACCAACTTCAAAGAATTGCCAAATGGTCAAAGCACATGAATAGCCAATCACTTCATAAATTTTGGCTCCACATAGATTATTGCTTCATGTCCCTCTGGCTCTGTCTTCTTGGATTTTTGGATGTGGCAAGTTGATGATTTGCCATCTATTTCCACAACACTTCTTGCCTTGCAGCATGTTTCACTTTTGTGTTGTTTGATGCATGATAATCTGAGGCCAAGATTTGTAAATTTTTGTCCAAGTTTTGTCCAGGCATGTAGAAAATGGAATGCTTATGGTCTATAGAACTTTATTACATACCAACGTTTACTCTTATCAAGACCAAAAGAGCCATAATTCACACATTTAATACATAAACTTGAATGTGAAGTGGAATTAGGGAATTGTATTCACAAATATGTATTTGTAAGAGGTTATGAATAAGGAGAATGAGATATATCTTTTAACAGCTGAGAGTGTGGTGCTTCAGGATAAAGGGTTTTTGCCTGAAACGTCGATTTTCCTGCTCCTTGAATGCAGCCTGACCTGCTGTGCTTATCCAGCACCACACTCTCAATTCCAATCTCCAGCATCTGCAGTTCTCACTTTCACCTAACATCGTTTAACAGGTCACTGTATCAAGCATTTGCAAAGAGCTCAATAATCTCTACAGAATCATTCTTTAGAGGTTCTGTGCTAGAAATAATGCTGAATTTTCACTAGTCAGGAAAACTAGGAAGAAACTGTCCCAAGTGTTTGGATGCTTGTTTCTGGGTCAGGGGCTAATGGAAGTCAAGCCCACTGACATCAGAAGTAGTGTAGAGGAGAAGATAGACCCAGTGTGATTTTCACGACTCAGCTGGTGTTAAAGGGAGGCAACTAAAGAGATCTGCAGTTAGGAACAGAATTCATGAGCTTTCCATAGCAAAATATAAATGTCTATTTGTATTGTAATGAAGGAGCAGAATATACCAAGTTTTAAGCCTGGGAAAACATCTGAAGACACAGCCATGAAGATGACAGTGTTATGGCAACATCAGCTGATTACTAGAACATAATTAACACACTTCACATTTGCTAGGAACCATTGTCCTTCTACCTACCCTCTTTCTACCCATCACTCCAAGTGAAGCTTTGCAATTTACACTTGATAAGGACACTCAGAGTACACATATAATGACACAACAGTGGAACTCAGAGGGAGCAAGCCAGAAGGTAGGTAGTTGTCGGGAGCACAGCATGTCCTCAGGATCTCAAGCACAAAACCAAGCTACCTTGCATTCATTCAAATGCATTTCCACATCACCACAACCCTATCAACCTGCATTGGCTTTTATGAGATTGAGGATATGTTTATGTGAGTAAGCAGACAAATGTATGTGAGACCATTCAAATCTGGATCCCTTACATTCCCTTTTTTTCACATTTTATTATGCCATAACATCTCACCAGAAAGAAATCGGGGCAGGAGTGGAAGGGACTGTCCCCCACTTCAATGCCCGGGACTTCTACATCCTGGTCAAAGAAGCCCAGGCACAGCATGCAATACTATATTCACTTAGCCAAGAGAACTCATTCGCAAAAACCAAGAGGTCATGGCAAGAGACAGCCACAACTTTCAGTACAACTGGAGACCATCAAAGAATTTGAATTTAATGAAGGAACTTGTTCAACAACCTGCTGCACTCTGCCATGTGTTACAAGCACACAGAGGTCCAGGTGATGGTTCATATCCGAATGCTGGATCAAGGTGGGAGTCCTGGCACTTACCACTCGCATATTACAGGAACTTGCATGTCCAAGCTGCTGCCATGTTTGCACACAATTGCTTAGTGAATGTCCACAGTAATGCATTGACACATTCAAGAGATTTCTCCCTGATGATACAATATATTAAACTATGATTACTTGGAAAGCCATAGTTTGATTAGAGATAGTCAGCATGGCCTTGTGAGGGGCAGGTCATGCCTCGCAACCCTTATTGAATTCTTTGAGGATGTGACAAAACACATTGATGGCGGTAGATCAGTGGATGTGGTGTACATGAATTTTAGCAAAGCGTCTCATAAGGTTCCTCATGGTAGGCTCATTCAGTAAGCAAGGGGGCATGGGATACAAGGAAATCTGGCAGTCTGGAATCAGAATTGGCTAGCCCATAAAAGACAGAGGGTGGTGATAGGTGGAAAGTATTCACCCTGGAGCTTGGTGACCAGTGGTGTTCTGCAGGGATCGATTCTGGGATCTCTGCTCTTTGTGATTTTTATAAATGATGTGAATGTGATCTAATTTGACTTCAGTAAGCCATTTGACAAGGTTCCCCATGGGAGACTGGTTAGCAAGGTTAGATCTCATGGAATACAGGGAGAACTAGCCATTTGGATACAGAACAGGCTCAAAGGTAGAAGATAGAGGGTGGTGGTGGAGGGTTGTTTTTCAGACTGGAGGCCTGTGACCAGTGGGTGCCACAAGGATCGATGCTGGGTCCACTACTTTTTGTCATTTACATAAATAATTTGGATATGAACATAAGTGGTTTAGTTAGTAAGTTTGCAGATGACACCATAATTGGACACGTAGTGGACAGCAAAGAAGGTTACCTCAGATTACAATGAGATCTTGATCAGATAGGCCAATGGACTGAGGAGTGGCAGATGGAGTTCAATTCAGATAAATGCGAGGTGCTGCACTTGGGAAAGTAAATCTTAGCGGTACTTATACACTAAATGGTAAGGTCCTAGGGAGGGTTGCTGAACAAAAACACCTTGCCGTGCAGGTTCATAGTTCCTTGAAAGTAGAGTCACAGATAGATAGGATAGTGAAGAGGCATTTGGTATGCTTTCCTTTATTGGGCAGAGCATTGAGTATAGGAGTTGGGAGGTAATGTTGCGGCTGTACAGGATGTTGGTTAGTTTTTGGAATATTGTGTGCAATTCTGGTCTCCTTCCTATTGGAAGGATGTTGTGAAATTTGAAAGGGTTCAGAAAAGGACGTTGCCAGGGTTGGATGATTTCAGCTTATGGGAGAGGTTGAATAGGCTGTTTGTTTTCCCTGGAACATCAAAGGCTGAGGGGTGATCTCATAGAGGTTTATAAAATTATAAGGGGCATGGATAGGATAAACAGAGAAACTCTTTTCCCTGGGGTGGGGGAGTCCAGAACTAGAGGACATAGATTTAGGCTGAGAGGGGAAAGATATGAAAGACACCTAAGGGGCTATGTTTCACGCAGAGGATGGTGCATGTATGAAACGAGCTGCCAGAGGAAGTGGTGGAGACTGGTACAATTGCAACATTTAACAGTTATCTGGATGGGTATATGAATAAGAAGGGTTTCGAGGGATATGGGCCAAGTGCTTGCAAATGGGCCTAGATTGGGTTGAGATATAAGACATAGGAGTGGAAGTAAGGCCATTCGGCCCATCGAGTCCACTCCGCCATTCAATCATGGCTGATGCGCATTTCAGCTCCACTTACCAGCGTTCTCCCTGTAGCCCTTAATTCCTCGAGACAACAAGAATCTATCAATCTCGGCCTTGAAGACATTTAGCGTCCCGGCTTCCACTGCACTCCGTGGCAATGAATTCCACAGGCCCACCACTCTCTGGCTGAAGAAATGTCTCCGCATTTCTGTTCTGAAATGACCCCCTCTAATTCTAAGGCTGTGTCCACGGGTCCTAGTCTCCTCGTTTAACGGAAACAATTTCCTAGCATCCACCTTTTCCAAGCCATGTATTATTTTGTACGTCTCTATTAAGTCTCCCCTTAATCTTCTAAACTCCAACGAATACAATCCCAGTATCCTCAGCCGTTCCTCATATGCTAGACCTGTCATTCCAGGGATCATCCGTGTAAATCTCCGCTGGACACGTTCCAGTGCCAGTATGTCCTTCCTGAGGTGTGGGGACCAAAACTGGACACAGTACTCCAAATGGGGCCTAACCAGAGCTTTATAAAGTCTTAGTAGTACATCTCTGCTTTTATATTCCAACCCTCTTGAGATAAGAGACAACACTGCATTCGCTTTCTTAATCACGGACTCAACCTGCATGTTTACCTTTAGAGAATCCTCGACTAGCACTCCCAGATCCCGTTGTGCTTTGGCTTTATTAATTTTCTCACCATTTAGAAAGTAGTCTATGCTTGTATTCTTTTTGCCAAAGTGCAAGACCTCGCACTTGCTCACGTTAAATTCCATCAGCCATTTCCTGGACCACTCTCCCAACCTGTCTAGATCCTTCTGTAGCCTCCCCACTTCCTCAGTACTACCTGCCTGTCCACCTAACTTCGTATCATCGGCAAACTTCGCTAGAATGCCCCCGGTTCCCTCATCCAAATCGTTAATATATAATGCGAACAGCTGTGGCCCCAGCACCGAACCCTGCGGGACACCGCTCGTCACCGGCTGCCATTCTGAAAAAGAACCTTTTATCCCAACTCTCTGCCTTCTGTTAGACAGCCAATCCTCAATCCATCCCAGCAGCTCACCTCGAACACCATGGGCCCTCACCTTGCTCAGCAGCCTCCCGTGTGGCACCTTATCAAAGGCCTTTTGAAAGTCTAGATAGACCACATCCACTGGGTTTCCCTGGTCTAACCCTGGTCTGACCTATCTGGTCAGCATGGACGAGTTGGACTGAAGGGTCTGTTTCCATGCTGTACATCTCTATGATTCTATGACTTGGATGAGGAAGTGGAAGTGTGGGTTAGTACGTTTGCCGATGACATGAAGGTTGATGGAGTTGTGGATAGTGTGGACAGCGATTGTAGGTTGCAACGGGACATTGACAGGACACAGAACTGGGCTGATAAGTGGCAGTTGGAGTTCAACCTGGAAAAGTGTGAAGTGATTCACTTTGGAAGGTCGAATTTTAATGAAGATTACAGGGTTAAAGACCGAATGCTTAGCAGTGTTGAGGAACAGAGGGATCTTTGGGCCCATGTCCATAGATCCCTCAAAGTTGCCACTCAAGTTGATAGGCTGTTAAGAAGGTATATGCTGTGTTGGCTTTCATTAGTAGGGGGATTGAATTTAAGAGCTATAGCTCTATTGAGCCCTCATTAGACCAAACTTGGAATATTGTGTTCAGTTCTGGTTGTCTCATAATAGGAAAGGTGTGGAATTTTAGATAGGGTGGAAAGGAAATTTAACCAGGATGCTGCTTGGAGTGGAGGACATGTCTTATGAAGAAAGGTTGAAGAAGCTAGGGCTTTTCTCATTGGAGTGAAGAAGGGTGAGAGGTGATTTGATGGAGATATACAAAATGATGAGAGGCATTAAAGAAACGCCATGAAAAAAGTAAAATTACTAGACACCATCTGTTAGGTTAATAATTTTCCCCAGGGAGGAAATGTCTATCATGAGAGGACATAATTTTAAAGTGATTGGAGGAAGGTTTTGGGGAAATGTAGTGAGAGCAGTAAAAGCCAGGAGGTGAATTTGGATCAAGAACACATGTAAAAGACAAATTACCAGACAATGGTCTGTTAGGTAAATCAGTCATTGCCAGAGACATTTTTGAATGGCGGAAATGTCTATCATGAGGGGGCATAATTTTAAGGTGATTGGAGAAAGGTTAAGGGGAGATGTTGGAGGCACTCTGTTCTTTACACAGTGTGTGGTGGATGCGTGTAATACACTGATAGCAGTAGTAGTAGAGTCAGACACATGAGGAACATTTAAGTGACTCTTGGATAAGCAAATAGAAGATAGTATAATGAAGGGTATGTAGGTTAGTCTGATCTTTGAGTAGGATAAAAGGGCTGCACAACATCGAGGGCCAAAGGGCCTATACTACGCTGTACTGTTCTATTTTCTATGATCTATATATGAAATCATTACATATGGAATTACTCCTTGTGTTACATTGCAGGACAAGAGGGCCCTTACTGTCAAGGAAATGGTCCAGACTGATGATGGGTGTAAAGAGTTTCTCCTTATGGGGTATAAACTCTGCTGGGTGGATTGAAGGAAAGCAAGATGGGTGCATAAGGCCATAGATGACTGGGCATATGAGGAAAACAGTCAAAGAGGTAGTCCCCAGAATGCCCTTCTGGCTGGTTTTCAGGAATGGAGAATCACTCAAAGCAGGTGCTAAAGGCAGTGACAAAGGCACATTAGAAAATGATGGTAATGTGGAGGTTTAATAAGCAGAAAAGGATGTTTACATGAGAGGAAGTGAAAAGCGATTTTTGAGAAGATTTGTAGCTTAGGTTGATGATAAGTATGTAAGTTAACACGCTGAACTTGAAGATTTGTTTTCGGTCATTTCAACACCATACTAGGTAATATCATCAGTGAGAGTCTCCAGTGAAGCGCTGGTGGTATGTTGCCCCTCTCTATTTATATGTTTTGGTTTCTTAAGGTGATAGGTAGCATCTCAATTAATGTATTTATTGATGAAGTTCTGATTAGAATGCCGTACCTTTAAGAATTCTCATGCATGTCTTTGTTTCGCCTCTCCTTGGATATGTGTGTTGTCTCAGTCAAAGTGTTGTCCTTCTTTGGCTATATGTAAAGAAACTAGTGATATGAGTTGTGTCTTTTGGTGGCCAGTTGGTGTTCATGTATCCTGTTGCAGGTTTCAGTTCATTAATATGTAAATCCAGAACTTCTTTCAAGTCACATTCCTGAGATATCTTAAGGTTTTATAAAAAAGGTGACATCTCAGCTCAGACAATGCATTAAAAGTGTAAGATTAGAGTCTGTCTGTATTCCAATTTTGAATCAGACTGGTTCTATTCCTAAAGAATTTATTAAATGTCACATGTATTATTTAAAAATATTGATTGCCTACAGATGTGTTTTTTGTTTTTTGAACAAAATAGGATGTATCTGCAAATGCAATTTTGCAAATGCAAATTCAGCTGATAAATTTAAGTATGTGTGTGTGTGTTTGTGAGTGAGAGAGAGTGTGTGTGTGTGTGTATATGTGTGATGGCGTATACACATGTCGACATTCTGATATGCCTTGCAGAGGTTGCCATGATCGGGTTGTACAGTGTTGTAGTCGATGTAGGTTGGGCAGTTTTCTGCGAACAATGGTTTGTTTAAAGTTTGGCAATTATTTAAGGAGACAAGTGAAGGCATAAGGATGGTCTTGGTGAGGTGCTCATCTTCGTCAATAATGTGTTGCAGGCTGCGAAGAACATGATGCAGTTTCTCCGCTCCTGGGAAGAACTGGACCACAAAGGATACTCTATCGGTCAAGCTGTTACATCTCATCAGTGCTACATAAAAGTTTTGTTATTGTCTCTGTGGCAGTCCTCTTTCACAAAACAAATTTTGAATTTAAGGATAAAAACATTTGCAGTATTTTGGGGTTCTGGCTCTTTGGTATAACTGTCAACACCCCGTGTAAAATGTTCTGTATTAATTTTAATATTTTCTTACTGAACAATGTTTTAGTCTCTTTCTATACTGATGTTTGAGCTCTTATTCTAGAATGAGTTCCTCTTTTGATTAAAAAAGTTCAATGACTGATTTACCTAACAGACTGGTGTCTGGTAATTTGCCTTTTTACATGGGCTCTTGATCCAGATTTATCCCCTCCTGGCTTTTACTGCTCTCACTACATTTGTTTTAAGCTTTGTTTCTACAATCGTGGACTGAAAATGACTTTTATTCTAACTTAGTTATTTTTGGTAGTTTGTCTGCAAGAGTTTTCCATTTAGAGATTTTCTCTTCACAACAATTGTTCATCTCTGTGGCTATTCTGCTGCTAGCTGGTCTGAAACCTGTACCAATTTTTATTTTAATTCTCTTTGTTACGACATGGGGTAAACCCCTCTGCTAATTTAAACCCAACACACAGAGAAGCTCACCTTGCACAGTAATCTGTTAAATTTCGAGAAACAAGGAACTATTCCAGAGGTCACTATTTAAAATGAAAATGAACAATTTTATTCTTCAAGTCCAACAGAGAATATTAAAACCAACAAGTATTCACAACTCCTTTCTCTTAAACCTATGTTTTACCTCCCCACTCTACAATACTGCTCCGATAAAAAAACCGTGATTAAGATTTACAAAAAAAAATTCAAATTTCAAAGCCAGCCAGCTGTCGAATCTTCTCTTTGTATCTTCCTCTGGAGATTTTCTTCTGTCGTCTTTTCTTCAATATTCTGCTTCTGAACAGCTACTTTTCTCTTCTTTAAACAACCACCAAACCTTAAACAGACCATTGTTCACAGCAAACTGCCCAGCCTTCAGCACAACATCGAACACACACCTTACAACCCTGTGATGGCAACCTCTGCAAGGTGTTTCAGAGGGTCAACATGGATACTATGATTACACGTGGTGACACCACCCTCCATGTGCGCGGCAGATACACATGTGACTCAGCCAACGTTGTCTGTCTGATACACTGCAGGGAAGGACGCCCCTAGGCATGGTATATTGGCGAGACCAAGCAGATGCTACGACAACCACGCAACAATCGCCAAACATGGATGTTCGGTCCTAGTCAGGGAACACTTCAGAGGTCAGGGACGTTTGGCCTCAGATGTTCAGATGGCCATACTCCAAGACGGACTTTGGGATATGCGACAACGCAGAGTGGTTGAGCAGTGGCTGAAAGCCAAGTTCAGTACCCATGAGAATGGCTTCAACTGGGACTTTGGGTTCATGTCACACGACAGGTGACCCCACTATACTACACACACACACTTACATACTCATACACTCACATAGATCCTCTCTCATACATGCTCTCTCTCAGGTGGACATACACACACAGCCCATACTCACAACCATGGGCACACCCTCTCACAGGCATATATGACATTGCGCTCACACAGACAAACATATACAAACACACACACATCCATTCTCTCTCACTCACAAGCACACACACACATACATAAGTTTATAGGGTGAATTAGCATTTGCAGAATTGCATTTGCAAATACATCCTATTTTGTTCAAAAAGCACACATCTGTAGGCAATCAATATTTTTTATAATACATGTGACATCTTATAAATTCCTACTTTGGAAATTGAACCAGTCTGAGTCAAGACTGGAATACCGAAAGACACTAACCTCACACCTTTAAGCATTGTCTGAGCTAAGATGTCACTTTTTTTCTAAAACCTTAAATTATCTCAGGAATGTAACTTGGAAGAAGTTCTGGATTTACATATTAATGAATTGAAACCTGCAACCCATTCTAAAAGATGAAAACAAACTAGGTTTCCTCCAGGTGCACCGGTTTCCTCCCACAGTCCAAAAATGTGCAGATTAGGTAATTGGCCATGCTAAATTGCCCCAAGTGTTAGGTGAAGGGGTAAATGTAGGGGAATAGGTCTGGGTGGGTTGCTCTTCGGAGGGTCGGTGTGGACTTGTTCGACCAAAGGGCCTGTTTCCACAGTGTAAGTAATCTAATTTAATCTAATATCGCATCAGTTGTATGGCTCTGTGATCTTTTGCTATAAATTCTGTGTCCTATGATCCTGCTCCACTAGCTACCTGATGAAGGAGCAGCTTTCCAAAAACTTCCAAATAAACCTGTTGGATTATAACCTGGTTTTGTGTCATTTTTAACTTTGTGAACTCCGATCCGACACTGGCACTTCCACATCTAACTTTGCTTTGATCACTTGTGATGACAAAGATAATAAGGCCTGATGACTCCCTGCTCAGCTGCAAGCCACCCCTGGCAAACTAAATCCCAAACTTCAGACTTCAGACAAATTTTGTGATTTTCCCTTTGAAGAATACACAAGGACTGAAGGTAAAAATCTGGCTTCAGCATCTCACTTGCATATCAATGAAGTGTAGCCTTCGGCAGACTTCAACTATCAGTATGGAGATGAAGAGGAAATTGCAAACTATAGAGCAATAGCCTTTCCCAAACTGCTATTTACATGTGAGACTTTTACTATGCACCAGTATCATGGCAATTTAGCACCATCTGCATTATCCTATCCTATATGAAGCTCAATTCCAGCCTTCGCAGCCATTTATGTAATTATTGGGTCTCCAGATGACAAATATGCTGTTCTTTGCCTTGAAAGAATAATAACTGTTCTTACATAGCAAACACAGCAGCCAGTTTTCACACTGCAATGTGGCATTGACCAGATAAACCCACAAAATAGAATTCAGCCATTTTAGTCTGCCTGAGAAAAATTGGGAAAAAGGTGTATAAAATTATACATAGAAAGACATAGGACATGAAATGGCTCCACAATAGTCAGTTGAAATGAGTATACAGTGAAATAGATCATTTT
Source organism: Chiloscyllium plagiosum (assembly GCF_004010195.1). Lineage (NCBI taxonomy): Eukaryota > Metazoa > Chordata > Chondrichthyes > Orectolobiformes > Hemiscylliidae > Chiloscyllium > Chiloscyllium plagiosum. The sequence goes on along the minus strand of NC_057716.1, from coordinate 2,867,796 downwards.
TTTTCCCATTGAAGATAATAGTAAAGAAAATTAATTAAAGTGTAAAAACATATCATTGTTGTATTCTGAGTACATGTTGTGTTACTGACAAAAACCAGTTGAAGCCCGATCACAAACTCTATTCTCTAGCCACTAACTCCATCTCTTTCATGGCGACTGCCTGGGGGTGAATTAGACTTTTCACAAGCTTGTTGTCATATCTGATCACATTAGATTCCAACAAGGAGCAGGAGATGATGATGATTTAAAGGTTGGGCTGCTAAATGGGTGAGTATTTAAGGTGGCAATTGAGTGAGACAATATGGTAGCAGGAGGTGGGTGAGTACTTATGGTATATTGGTCTGGTTTTGGAGGTGTTCTGGTGGATCCAATTGGAGGATGTGGTTTATCAGGTTGGTCTTGGAGACTGGGATGTGGAAGTTGTGACAGATTGGGTTGGGGACTTGAGTCGATGAGGAGATTGAGGGGGTCAGGTTGAGACGTACGATGTCGAGTCAGAGAGGAGGTTGTCAGATGTTTGTGAGGTAGGTAAACTGCTCCGGGAAGGGGAGTGAGGAATCCGGTCAGGTCTAGTCGAGAGGGAGTGAAGTCTCAATGGGAATTGGCGATGCAGAGGGAGGGCAGAGAATTCATTGTCAGGTCAAATCAGGTCAGATGGTTGGAGGGGTCAAACAGTGGTGTCACTAATGAGACAAGAATAGTTCAGACTTTATTGTCACATATACTCCATTTTAGAAGTATAATGAAAAGCTGTTATAATGCCTGCCTTTTATGGCATCATCTTAGGTACAAGAACCTTAGCACAAATCTTGGATACAAAACAGGAATTAAAAAGTAGCTGCATTACTTTACAGAGTTTAAAAACTAAATTAGAAATAAGACATTGTAAAATGAATAATATTACAGTCAAGTAAAAAAATCAAATAAACGTTACATTGTAGCAGCTCAGTGCAGGGCCTCCACACGTAGTCTGACCGGCCATGCCAGACACCAGTCCAATAGTCATTCCCCCTCCACTCCAAGCCTCCGATCCACTCCATACAGGCACTCAGCTGCTCCAAGGTAAGTTCCAGGACCGCTTCTCCTGTGCCAGTCTCCTCCCAGGACTCACTGCCTGGGTACTGTTCTGGCGCTTGCAGCCCATGCACTGATCCAGGACTTGCTGCCCCCATTGCTCTGGGACTCCCTGCCCATGCCTGCCACTGCTCCAGAATTTACCTCTGGGGCTAAGGGGAGAGAAAAACAAAAAGAGAAAGAAAAATAGAGAGAAAACAGTAAGCAAAAGAACAAGGGAGCTCTGGCAAGTGTGTCTTACTCTGCTGCCGTTTTGCCCATAGTTACCAAGGGGTTGGAACAGGTTTTAATTCTTTTGAGTTTATCTGACTACTTAGCTGTGTAATATGGAGACCTCCAAAGTTTCTAACACTAACTTAGTTTTGGGGGCATTTTTGGAGCGTTTCATATGACGGATAATTGTCTATTTGAAGTTTCAACTTCCAGATCAATTCCCAGAAAATCAGCTGCATCAGAACTTTTGGTGCAAATTATTCTTGGAGGAGTTCAGCTGCATTTAAAGGTGCAACAATATAATTCTTGCAGACTGTGAATTTATTCATATTTCAGGTAAAATACAAAATTCTTCTGAGAAATCAGACTTTGAGAAGGGTTGAGTCTAAAGTCTTTTCTGTAATACATGGAGCTGCTTTCCTGTTGACTGTATAAAAATAAAATTCAGACTGAAGGAAGAATTCAAGGTAGTATGATTAAAGCTATTCAAAAACTGTAAGTTTCAGTCTCAGGGTTTCTAGGTGAGTCATGTAGTTAATGAGATGGCTTTTATGCATCTGGTGCACACCATTGTAGGCGATAACTGTGAAGCTGTTAGCAGCACTTCAAGCTTGATGGGTTTTGATGGTTAATTTCAAAGAAACCCAGCTAGGGAGATGTATTATCTATGATTCCTTTGTGTGTATTTAACCACTATTTCCACAAAATGCAAAGATGTGACATTCCAGTGGTGTAATGAGTTAGTCTTTTGTCCATTGCAATAATGACGTTGTTGTTATCACAGAGATATGGTCGACAGAGGGACAACACTGATAGTTTCACATTCTGAAATGTTGATGTTTTAGATGTGCCAAATGAGGAAGCAGAAGACATGAAGGAGTTGCATTAGTGTGAGGGAGGATATCATGGCTGTGTAGAGGGAAGCCATTCTGGAGGGATCTTGCAATGAGGCATTATGGATAGAGCTCAAGAATATGAAGGGTGCAATCACAATACAGGCCTTCTAGCTGCCAGCCAGAGATAGAGGAAGTGATATGTAATCAGATTCTAGAAAGATGAGAAAATAACAGGGTTATTATGATCGGTGATTTTAACTTCCTCCATATTGGCTGGGACTCTCTTAGTGCCAGGAGTTTGGAGGGGGGGATGCAACTGGTTCGATGTATCCAGGAGGGTTTGTTGGAACACTATGCAACAAGGAAGAGAGCTATACTGGAACTTTTATTGAGAAATGAGCCTGGCCAAGTAATCAAAGATTCAGTAGGTGAGCATTTTTCACTTTCCACTGTATCTGGCTAGGCATATGTAACAATAAATCATTCATTCATTCATTTTGGGAATAGTGATCATAATTTTGTATTTCTTTGGATACTTATGGGATGAGGACAAAAACTTCAGATGAAGGTGTTAAATTGGATAAAAGGGCAAATATAACCAAATTAGGCAAAAATTGGAGAATGTGGATTGGGAGTGGTTGTTTGAAGTTAAATTCACATCTGACATGTGAGAGTCTTTTAAAGACCAGATGATTACAGTGTAGGGCAGGTGTGTTCCTATGCAAATGAAGAACAGGAATGGTAGAATTCAGGAACCTTGGATGACAGGGGCAATTATCAGCTTAGTCAAAAAATAGAAGCATAGCAAAGATCTAGGCAACTAAAAACAGAGGAAGTCCTTGAAGAATATACAGAAAGTAGAAAAGAGCTCAAATGGGGAGTTAGGAGGGGTAAAAGGGCTCATGAAATGTCTTTGAACAACACGGTGAAGGAGAATCCAAGACATGTTATACATATATTAGGAGCAAAAGGGTAGCTAGGGAAAGACTCATTTCAGGATAAAGGAGGGAAGTTATGTTTGAGGCCAGAGTAAATGGCTGAGATCCTTAATGACTACTTTACATCGGTATTCAACAAAGAGATGGACATGAGGGATGTTGAAGTTAGGGAAAGGTATATGAATACTCTCTGGCAAGAAATGCATTAAGGTAGACAAGACCCCAGGGCCAGATGGAATCTATCCCAAGATGCATTGGGAAATAAGGGAGGAAACAGCTGGGGCCTTATGTTTGCAACCTCTTTGGCCTCAGGCAAGGTTCTAGAGGACTGGAGAATGGTCAATGTTGTTCTTTTGTTTAAGAAGGGATACAGAGATAATCCAAGTAATTACAGGCCAGTGAGCCTGATGTCAGTGGTGGTGAAGCTGTTGGAGAAGATACTGAGAGACAGGATATATTCATATTTGAAGTAAATGGACTAGTTAGTTAAATTACTAAATCTGACCAAGTTGCAAATAATGAGCAAGATTTTCAAAGGCTACAGTGGGATATAGATGGCAGATTTGAGCAGAGAAATGACAGATGGAGTTTAATCTGGACAAATTCGAGCTGATGTATTTTGGAAGATCAAATTGAGGTGTGAATTATGCAATAAATGACAGAATCCTTAGGAGCAATGACATACAGAGGGATCTGGGTATATAGGTCCACAGATCCATTAACGTGACAACACAGGTGGGTAAGGTAGCCAATATTATTCATTATTCAAGGCATCGAACATAAACGTTGGCAAATTATGTCCCAGTTGGATACAATTTTAGTTAGGTCAAATTGGAATATTGTGTGCTGTTCTGGTCACCACACTACCAGAAGTACATGGATGCTTTGCAGAGGGTACAGGGAAGGTTTATCAGGATGTTGCCAGGTCTGGAGGATTTTAGTTATGAAGAGAAGTTGGATAAACTTGGATTGTTTTTACTGGAAACTTAGAGGCTGAGGGGCAACTTAATAGAGGTCTACAAAACTATAAGAGGTCTAGATAGGATGGATAGTCAGAGGCTTTTTTTCCCAAGCTAGAAATGTCAACTACAAGAGGGCACAGGTTCTTAAAGAGGGGAAAAGTTGAAAAGGAAAAGTGCAGGAAAAGTTTTCCACACAAAGGGTGGTGGGTGCTCGGAATGCACTGTCAGTGGAGTTGGTGGAAGCAGATATGTTAGCAATGTTTAAGACATATCTTGACAGTCACATGAAGGGAGGCGGACAAAGGGATAGAAACCACATATGAGCAATAATGAGCAGGCCTAAATAAGGAATACGAATTGGCTTAGGCTCTGTGGGCCAGAGGACCTGTTCTAGTGCTGTAATGTATTGTAGTGTAAAGGCAAAATACTCTGGATAGTGGAAACAAACCAGAATATGCTGGAGGAACTCAACAAGTCTGGCAGCATCTCTGTAGAAAGAAATAGATTAAACTTTTCGAGTCTGGTATGACCCAATATGAGGTTGAAAAAGCCATCCATCAGTTGAAAAACAACAAAGTCTCCAGTGCAAATGGAATCCCCACTGAAGCTCTCTTTACAGGGATTCTGAACGTCATCACCCTTGTCTGGAAAGAAGAGAGCATGCCCGGGGTTGTCAGAGGTGTTGTAATTGTGACTATCTTCAAAAAAGGAGGCAGGGCTGACCGTGAAAATTACGGAGGAATTTCCCTATTGTCCACCATGAAAAAGAAAATTGCAAGCATCTTCCTCAACAGCTAACTCCCTGTAACCAAAGAGGTCCTCCCCAAGTCTCAGTGTGGCTTCCGCCTGTCAGCAGGTACAATAGACATGCAGTCGAATAGCACCAATTATTGTACATGACATTCTTCAATTCCACAAAGGCCTTCAACTCTGTCAATCGTGAGGGTTTGTGGAATATCCTCCTTAAATTCAACAGAAATTTGTCATTATTCTCCACCTGCTTCATAATGACATGCAAGCCAATGGTTCTAATACAGACCAAGTGCACAACCATAAGATATAGGAGCAGAAATTAGGCCATTCAGCCCATTGAGTATGCTCCACCATTCAATCGTGACTGATATGTTTCTCAATGCCATTCTCCCACTTTCTCCAGGTAACCCTTGATCTGCTTTACAATCAAGCAGTCAAGGACATTTGGCCTCGGACCTTCGGGTGACCATCCTCCAAGGCAGACTTCAGGATACACAACAACGCAAAATGGCCAAGCAGAGGCTGATAGCCAAGTTCAGTACCAATGAGGATGGCTTCAACCAGAACTTTGGGTTCATGTCACACTACAGATGACCCCACTGCACTATACACTCTCTCTCTCTCACACACACACACTCTTACATACTCACATACACGCAGACCCTCTCTCATACACAAGCTCTCTCTCATACACATTCACATACAACCCCCACGCTCACACCCACGCATGCACCCTCTCACAGGCTTATACCTCATCAAACCCACACACACATACTTTCCCAAGTTTGTACACACGCAAACACACACTCTCTTATGTGCACACACTCACACGCATGCACGCTGTCTCTCTCTCTCTCTCTCTCCTGTACAAGCATACACATGTAAGTTTATGGGGTGAATTTGTATTTGCAGAATTATATTTTGGAGATACATTCTATTTTGCTCAAAAAATGCAGAATCTGCAGGCAGCCAATGCAGGCAGTCAATCCATATAATATTGTGTAAATTCCATTTTGGAAATAGAACTAGTCTGACTCAAGTTTGGGATAAAAACAGACTCGAACCCCACAGATTTAATATATTGTGTGTCCTGAGATATCACCTTTTATTACAAAACCTTAAGTTATCTTGTAAATGTGACTTAAAAGAAGTTCTGGGATATTACATATTAAAGAACTGAAACCTGTAAATCCATTCTAAAAAATGAAAGACTTAACAGTCTAGGTTTGTTCGATATATCATTTCAGCTGCATGACACTATAATCTTTTGCTATAAGTTCTGTGTCTTATGGTCCTACTTCACAACCACATGATGAAGAAGCTCTTTGAAAGCTAGTGCTTCCAAATAAATCTGTTGGACTATAACCTGGTGTTGTGTAATTTTTAACTTTGTCTACCCCAGTCCAACACCGGCTCCTCCATTTAAAAAGCATGATGGATGAATAGGAAGGATTTAGAGGGATGTGGGCCAAGCGCTGACAAATGGGACTAGATTAGCTTAGGATATCCCGTTGGCATGGACAAGTTGGACCAAAGGCTGTGTTTTCGTGCTATATATACTTCTATGACTCCAGAAATCCACACCGATCCTCCAAAGAGTAACCCACCCAGACCCATTCCTCTAACTAATCCACCTGACTTACACATCCCTGAACACTATGGGCAATTTAGCATTGCCAATTTACCTAACCTGTATATCTTTCGACTGTGGAAGGAAACCAGAGCATTGAAGGAAACCAATGCAGACACAGGAAGAATGTGCAAAATCCACACAGACAGCCGCGTGAGGTTGGAATCAAACGTGGGTCCCTGGTGCTGTAAGGCAGCAGTGCTAACCACTGAGCCACCATGAGTTGTTGACAGCAGTGCAGAGAACGAGTAAACATTTTTGCCAAGTCAAAAGCAATGGAGAAATGAAAACGTATGCTCACTTTATTGTTGCTCTGAAGTACCTTATATGCTAGATCCATATCTTGGGGCTGATACCCCTGATGCTGGCAATCTCAGCAGCATCTCTCAATACATTGGGAGCTTTGTTTTTCTGGATTGCCTGACTGGTGGGAGATTCACCAGAAATTGCACTCTGGAAGTGAATAGATTCCTTAGCTGGTCAGAAAATCTTGTGTGAAAATGGTTTTCATTTAACCCCTAAGTTAAAATTCCTGTTGCATAGACAAGCAAGCGAGGTTTGCACTCATCCTATTATCAACTCACTCGCCCTAACCAGAGATAAAATCAAGCCCAGAAGTATAACCTTTTGTTTTTAGTTTCACTTATAGGATATGGGCATCACTGGCTGGGCCTGCATTTATTGCCCATCCATAGTTGTCCTTGAGAAGGTGGCAGTAAACTGCCTCATAAAATAATCATGAAGTGAGAGGAGATTTAACATTCTCAAATGCAAATAGACAATAGGTTCATTCAACTATATGTCACATTATTCAATTGGCAGCAATATTCCAACCATATTTGCCTTAACCCTTTCACAAAGGCTTCTAACATTTTAATGTGAGGACTATTAAAGTGTACTAAAGGATACTGGTTTAACTGATTTGGGGCCACAATTTACAATGGTAGAAAAAAAACTGAGGCAGTAAGGAATGCTTCTAAGGTATTGCAATCTGCACAAGATTATATTTCACGTCCACACATTTGCCATGAGAAGCCTCAAAATTACACTTTTATTCTAAGCTCCAATATTCCATTCTCCTCTTGCTATCTAGTTACCTTCGTCTGAACCAACCATTTAGCAGCTGAATGCTTTGAGTAGCTACAGTTGATTAACTTTCCAACTCAAGGAAAAATATTAGTCTACTCCTACATGGAGACTAGTTAGATATCATTTTGTAAGATCTTTACTTAGATTGTCAAGTAAGACTGAAGTCTTCAATTCTCATTTATGAAGTTCCAACTCTTGCAGAATTATTGTTAGAATCATCATTTCAGGTTTGGTCAGTAACAATAATCTAACAACACATCTCAAAAATGATTTCTTACTTCAAATGTCTCCTTTCCTCTCCAATATTGGTACTAGGTGTTTACTTGGAACTTTAGCTCAATAAATAAAAATTAAGCAGTCATACCAAGTATCCTGGAATAGCCCCACCACTATTGTGCTCCTTATCAATGTGAGAATGAGGCCACACAAATAGTAGTCGAGAGTGTGATGCTGGAAAAGCACATCAGGTCAAGCAGCATCCAAGGAGCAAGTGAGTCAACGTTTCAGGCAAAAGCCCTTCATCAGGAATCAATTGTAGTGGCAATTGAGAGAAAATTTAAAGACCATAACAATTGGATCACAACCTTATTCATTCATTCATAGAAGCAAACCCAAACAGGGTGGCATGGTGGATCAGTGGTAAGCACTGCTGCCTCACAGTGCCAGGGACCTGGGTTCAATTCCAGCCTCAGGCAACTGTCTGTGTGGAGTCTGCACATTCTCCCTGTGTCTGCGTGCATTTCCTCCAGGTGCTCCAAATATGTGCAAGTTAGGTAAATTGGGTATGTTAAATTGCCAATGTGTTAGGTTCATTAGTCAGGGGTAAATATGGGGAATAGGTCTGGGTGGGTTACTCTTCAGAGGGTCAGTGTGGACTTGTTGGACCAAAGGGCCTATTTCCACATTGTAGGGAATCTAATCAAACCATTTTGATTAGGCTTTATGTTAGGTATCCTAAAACCAGTGGGCATCTACTGATTATATTTAAATTGGAGCATTGCTGTGGTTACAAGGTCAGTTTTAATTGCTGGAACATGCCATTTGCCAGTCAATTAAATCACAAATCATCACAACAATAGGAGGGCACCATTTTCTATATCATTTGACAGAATTGTTCACTGCTTTAAGTACATCACTGTTTAGTTCATTTGAACTGCAAATATACTTGCTTTGCTGTCTTAACTGAGAAAATATGTGCCACAATGTTATCCAGATGCATCTACATTGAAATTTTGGCCAAGGGAATCGAACAAAACATCCAGTTAGGGGAGGGAGGAATCAGCACACAAATGTCAAAATGCTGAACAGAAAGAAGAGGCAGAAAGTCTTGAGCTCAAAGGAAACTTTACCCCACGAGAATGATAAACCAAGAACTTTGTAACTGCAGGTCAGTGAGGAGAAGTTTCCACTTTATCAACAAAGCCACCAAAACATGATCATTGTCTGCAAAGCAAATACAGCACAAAATTCAACGTCAATCATCCTTTCCTATGATTCTGTTGATATGCATAGCTTGGGATTTTAAGTTTGAGGTAATTTAAGGTGTTTCAGGTGGCATCAGGAACATTAATTAATCTGTACTGCAAGTCTGTATCATGCAGGTGATGGATATGCTTCTTGCCAGAATCAATCACTGTACCTCCTTCCTCTCGAAGAATAAAAAATAGAAAAGCAAGACGCTTGGCTTCACCATGATTGCAGGTGCACACTGCCTTAAATGCTCTCAATAAGAACTTGAACTAAGCACAAACTTAGGACTTACACACTCTGAACAAGCAAATACAATGGTAAATAGTACAGATATATGGTATATATCCCTGCAATTGTTGCATACATAAATGCTAAAACATGACATTAGTTCCCTAGCTCACTCTTATTCACATAGAGGTTCAGGTCCAAGACTGGCTACTTGGGATATTTCCTAAAATAGTGATTCATGACATCTATCTAGAATGTGTGCATAGATGACAAAATAAGACACAAACCTAACCTCTGATAGGTCAACACACTAGCATCTTCAAGCAATGTTTCTATTGGTTGCAGATATTCTAGAGTACAGCCTTTAGAGGTTCTCCAGGATGGATACTTCTGCTAAACTGCATTGAATCATAGAATCCCTACAATGTGGAAACAGGCCCTTTGGCCCAACTAGTCCACACTGACCCTCTGAAGACTAACCCACCCAGACCCATTCCTCTATATTTACTTGTGACAAATGCACCTAACCTACATATCCCTGAACACTAGGGGCAATTTAGCATGGCTACTTCACTTAACCTGCACATCTTTGGATTGTGGGAGGAAACTGGAGCACTCAGAGGAAACCTGCACAGACACGGGGAGAATGTGCAAACTCCACACACACAGTCAAGCCAGGCTGGAAACGAACCTCGGCCTCTGGCACTGTGAGGCAGCAGTACTAACAACTGAGCCACCATGCGGTTTGATCCATAACTAACACCAGCTAAACTTACCACACCAAGAATTCCATTACATATTTTAAACATTCTTCTAGTTATTCAAGTGTGCCTCAGATAGGACAGACTCAAAGAGAAAAAAAGAGAAAGCTAGAAGTGCAAAAATAGCTGCTTTGTTCTGCAATATTCTGTAATTTACTTCTTTCTAACTCTGCAATTCTGTTCTGGAATCTGCAGTTGAACATTGACCAACTTTTAAATGTATTTAGTCAGAAAATAATTGCTCCTTGTAGTTTTTATTGTTCACTTATGTCAGATTGACATCAATAGCTGGATCAACCAGATTCATTTTCATGTATCATAATTTAATAGAATAAGTCTCGATTTCAATTAATACACAATAACATGGTATACCAAACTGAAGCTAATAAGCTAACACTAATAGCTGCATTCATCTGATCAGGCAATATCTTATTTATGCAAACTGACTGCCATTGAAAACCTCCTGACCAGGGAAGAGCTCAGCACATTCCTACATTCAAGTAATAACAGATCTCAATGGTAATGCTTTCAACTATAAGTCAGGTTGTAAATTCACATCCTACATAAGAAAGGTAAGCATAAACTCTGGACTAACAATTCCGGAGCAGTGCTGAGAGAGCATAGCACAATTTGAGATATCAACTTTCAAGCGATCGTCCAACAGGTTTATTTGGAAGCACTAGCTTTCAGAGCACCACTCCTTCATCAGGTGATTGTGGAGGTTAAGATCCTGCTCAGAGAATTTATAGCCAAAGGAGTCCAGTATCATGGAGATGTGATACAGTCGACAATCTTAGATTAAAACTTTCATCTTTTATAATGGGATATGCTGGTTTCTATTCTTTGATATGTTTTTGCAGAATTACATTTTATTTTGCTCAAAAACTGCATGAATCCATGTAAAACTATACAGAAGATTTGTCAGTCTGATATAGCATTGGGACTCAGACAGACTTCACACCTATTGTTTAAAAAGATGAGCTATCTTGAGAAAATAATTGAAAAGAAGTTCTGGGATTTACATATCAAAGAACAGAAACCAACATATCCCATTATAAAAGATGGAAGTTTTAATCTAAGATTGTTTACTGTTTCATATCTCCATGACACTGGACTCCTTTTGCGATAAATTCTGTGAGTATGATCTTAACCTCCACAACCACTTGATGAAGGAGTGGCACTCCGAAAGCTAGTGCTTCTAAATAAACCTATTGGACTATAACATGGTGTTGTATGAATTTTAACTTTGTCCACCCCAGTCCAATACTGGCACCTCCAAGTCATAACTTTCAGATGAGATGACAAATCATTCCTCTTTCAGGTGAATGTAAAAGTACACATCACATTATTGAAAGAGGAACACGGGCATTCTGCTGATCCTGGGAAATATTTATCCCTCCATTAACATTACTAAAACTGATTATCTGGTCAATATCATTTTGGTGTTTTTGAGAATCTATGTACAAGTTGGCTGCTTTTTCCCATAATAAAGTAATAACTGCTTCAGACATATTTGGCTGTACAGCTCTTTGGGAAGTCCTGAAATAGTGAAAGGCATTATATAAATGCATGATATTTTTGTCAGTTCAAGTTTAAATATTTTGAACATTAAATATTTAAATATTTTAACTTCCACACTCTCTGTAATTAAACCATAATTTTAGAAAACGCTCAAATGAGATCTGTGAGCCATGTTTAGATTTTGCTCTTAAATTATACTCCATGCTCAGTCAAACACAGGCACTCATAAACTGTTCTCCTCCAAGAAGTTTTCAACTACTTCACTTCAACATCAGGTTGGAACTCTGAAGTTATATTATAACTTCTGTGTTATTCTAAATTATTTGGCAGTGATATTGAAGTTACAACATAAACATCACCTAAGTAGCTAACGCAAAGATGGTGATTTTTTGAGAAGCCCTCATTTTTGTTTGTTTCATTCTTTCTATTCAACTTGATGAGAACAGCTTTAAGGCTGGATGAATTTGTTCCCCATCTGCAGCACCCTGACCAAAAATTAAAGGCAAATTCGCCTTGTGTTTGCAAAAGTCTCCCTTGTACATTTCTCAGTCTTGCCCAGTATCCACCACAGCTTTCCCCAATATCTAGAACAGTCTCTCCTAGCATCTACAATTGCCTCTTTGTCTCTGCAGCATTGCAACCAACATCAACTTATTTGCACATGTCCAGAATAGTATTCTGAAGCAATATTTCCTAGAACAAGCGAGCAGCCTATATTGAATATAGTAATAAGGAATGAGCCAGATTTAGTTAGTATCCCAACAGTGCATGAACACTTATTCAACAACAATCATAATATGATCATGTTCAATATAGCCTCTGAATGGCAGAAATATGAAACAGTTACTATGACACCAGATTAGGTTTGACTGATCTGTATGACATATGGCAGAGATCCTCCATAGTAAGCTGAATATTGTGACACAAAACTCAGTGAGAAGCATTCAAAAACATTTAATATAAAGCAGAACCAGTTTATAACCTAAAAAAAAAGATAGTCATGATAGCTGATCCAAACAACATACACTCCATGGATTGGGTTGTTCAAGAAGGTAGGTCTCCACCATCTTCTCAAGAACAATTAGGAATGGACAATAATGACTCATGCATTACAACAACTAGATCCCTGTGCAATTCAGAATTCTGCTGTTTTTCGCCATTTACTGTACAGCTTTTTAATCTTCCTGCTACAGTGACCAATTTCACACTTTCCCACATTACACTTCATTTGCCAAATGTTTATCCACTCGGTGGACCTATCTATGTTGGCCTCTAACCCCCTCATATCCACTTCACAATATACATTCCCACCTATCTTTGCGTCATCTACATATTTCCATGCCTTCACTCCCCTCATCTACGTCATTCATACAAATTGTATAAAGTTAAGGCCTTAGAATCGACATCTTGTTGCCTCAAACTAATATAAAACTGTATATACATTTATACATACACTCCCTTTTCTACCAGCCAATTATTCTTCTACCCTTATAGCATGTTACCCCCAACACCATGTGTTTTCACTTTTCACTGTAACTTTTTATGTGGAACATTGTTAAATGCCCTTGGAAATCCAAGGACTGTGCATCAACAGGCTCCCCTGTATTCACAATGCATGTCACGTCTCCAACGAACTGCAATAACTTGGTCAAACATGATTTCTCTTTCACAAAATCATGTTGACTCTTCCTGATTGCCTTGAACTTTTCTAAGTGCCCAGCTATAATCTCCTCAATGATCAAGACTAACACTTTTCCCATGAAAGACATTAAGCTAACTGGCCTATTGTTCCCTGTTTTTTGCCTCCCACCTTTTTTGATTAGAGGCCTAATATTTGCTACTTTCTAGCCTAGGAACTTTTTATGAATCTAGCAAATTTCAGAAAATTAACACCAAAGCATCTATTACCTCATTAACCACCTCTCTTAATACCTTAGGATGAAGTCATTAGATACCAAGAACTTGTCAGTTTACAGCTCCACTGGTTTGCACAGTTCTGCTTCTAGGTGATTGGAATTTCATCAAGTTCCTCCCTTCCTTGTACCTCCTGATTTACAGCTTTTGTTGGGATTTTTTTTGTATCCTCTATAGCGAAGACAGAAGCAAGATATTTGTTCATTTCATCTGCCATTTCTTTATTATCTACTATTAGTATTCCATTCTCATTCTTTAGAGAACCAACTGTCTCTTTATTTGCTCTTTCTTTTATATACCCATACAAACTCTTGCTATCCATTTTTACATTTCAAGGTAGCTTCCTTTAATGCTTTAATTTTTTTCTTCCTATGGATATTATGGACATTTTCTGTCATTTTTTATATTCTAATCACCTGACCTGCCAATCATCTTGCTGCAATTACTTTATTTTTCCTTAAGTTTGATGTGTTTCTAAACTTTTTTAGTTAACCATAGATGGTGGAAGTTCATCTTGGAATCTTCCTCTAGAGTAGGAATATATTTAACTGAATATTTTGATATATCCCCTTAAATGTCTGCTATTGCTTCTCTATTGATCTATCTCCAAAAAGGCAAAAAAGAATGTTGTCTTTATATCTAGAGGAATAGAATACATGAGGATAGAAGTCAAACTTTAAATATCTGAAGCTTGGAATTCTGTAAGTGATTCTGAGCACCAAACCTTGAGGAGAATATACTGGCTTTGGAGATACTGCAGTATAGATTAACCAGAATCATTCCTAGATGGTAATGTCCTAGGGAGTGTTGCTGAACAAAGAGGCCTTGGAGTGCAGGTTCATAGCTCCTTGAAAGTGGAGTTGCAGGTAGATAGGATAGTGAAGAATGCATTTGGTATGTTTTGCTTTATTGGTTAGAGTATTGAGTACAGGAGTTGGGAGGTCATATTGCAGCTTTACAGGACATTGGTTAGGCCACTGTGGGAATATTGCGTGCAATTCTGGTCTCCTCCCTATTGGAAAGATGTTGTGAAACTTGAAAGGGTTCAGAAAAGATTTACAAGAATGTTGCCAGGGTTGGAGGATTTGAGCTATAGAGAAAGGTTGAATAGGTTAGGGCTGTTTCCCCTGGAGCATCGGAGGCTGAGGGGTGACCTTATTGAGGTTTACTAAATTATGAGGGGCATGGATAGGATAAATAGACAAAGTCTCTTCCCTGGGGTGGGGGAGTCCAGAACTAGAGGGCATAGGTTTAGGGTGAGAGGGGAAAGATATAAAAGAGACCTAAGGGGCAACTTTTTCATGAAGAGGATGGTACATATATGGAACAGTTGCCAGAGGAAGTGGTGAAGGCTAGTACAATTGCAACATTTAAAAGGCATTTGGATGAGTATATGAATAGGAAGTGTTTGGAGGGATATGGGCCGGGTGCTGGCAGGTGGGACTAGATTAGGTTGGGATATCTTGTCGACATGGACAAGTTGGACCAAAGGGTCTGTTTCCATGCTGTACATCTCTATGACTCTATGACTTAAAGAATTAAGTTACAATGAGATTTAACCATGGTTGTGTTCTCTAGAATTTAAATAGTTAGGGGACAATTTAATCAAAAATGTCAAGGTACTAAGAGCATAGAGGGAAACTATTTTTGCTAGTTAGGGAATTTAGCACCAGGGACAGAGTCAAACATTAGGAGTGATATTGAGAAATACTTTTTTCACACATAGGGTAGTTTACATTTGGAACTCTCTTCCACAAACAGCAATGGATATTGGGTCAACAGTTAACTTTAAAAATGAGATTGATAGATTTTTTCCAGCCAAAGGTTTAATGGATTTGGAGCAAAAATGGGTTTTGGAGTTAGTTCACAGGTCATGATCTGTTTGAATTACAGAATAGGCTTAAGGAGTAAATGGCCTCCTCGTGTTCATATGTAACATTGCTCAATAGCATCATTATCAGCTTCCAGTATCTGCTGCTGTAACCTTCAAGTATTTGGTGACACCTCTCCCAGGACCTAAAGATTTTCTCAGTATTTGGAGCTGCAGTAGCCTTCCCCAATATCTGCTGCTGGCTTCCCAAGTATTTACTCTTGCCTTTCCCAGAATCTGCAGCTGCCTTTCTCTAGTATCTTTGTTTTATATTCACTCACAGGATATGGGTGTCTCTGGTTGGGCCAGCATTTATGGCCCTCTTTAGATATCCTTGAGAAGGTGGCATGAGCTGCCTTCTTCAATTATTGCAGTCCATGTGCTTTAGGGAAACAAACAATGCTGTTAGGGCAGGAATTCCAATATTCTGACCCAGCAACAATGACAGAATGACAATATGCAGGTCATTCTGGTATAACACACATTCCATCAACACAAATTGGTTATTATACAATTGACGAATTGTGAGCGATGGTTGGATAATGCGAGGTTTCTACTGAATGAATATAGCAATCTTCTACAGTGTGATTTTCTATAGCATGGGGTTGCAGAGGAATGCAACTGTCGCATTATAGCAAAATGACCTGTAATTCCAAGTGAGTGTGGTGAGTGGCTTGGATAGGGAACTTGCAGATGGTGATAATCCCATATACCTGCTACCTTTGTCTTTCCAGATGGAATTGGTTGCAGGTTTGAAAAGTACTGTCTAAGGATCTTTGATGAGTTTTTGCAGTGCATCTCTTGGATAGTATACAGTGAGACTACTAAGCACTGGTGGTAGAGGGAATGGACGCTTGTGGATGTGGTGCCAATCAATTGGGCTGCTTTGTTCTGAATGGTGTCAAGCTTCTTGACTGTTGCATCCATCCAGGCAAGTGGAGACCATTCCACCATACTCCTGACTTGTGCCTCATAGATGATGGGGAGTCAAGAGGTGTGTTACTCATTGAAATATTCCTAGACTCTGACCTGCTTTTCTTGCCACTGCATTTATATGGCAAGTCCAGTTCAGTTTTTGGTCAATGGTAACATGATGTTGACAGTGAGAATTCAATGATGGTACCAACATTGAATTCCAAGGAGCGGTGATTAGATTGTCTCTTCATGGAGATGGCCATTGTCTGTTATTTCTATTGTGCAAATGTTACTTACCATATTTCAACCAAGCCTGGATATTAACAGGTCTTGTTGCATTTGGACATAGACTGCTTCAGTATTTGGGTTGCGAATGGCGCTGAACATCAGTGAAAATCCCCAATTCTGATCTTATGAAAAAAGGAAAGTCATTTATAAAGCAGCTGAAGTTGGTTGGGCATAGGACAACACTGAGGGATTACTGCAGAGATATCCCGGAGCTGAGATGACTGACTTCCAACTACAACCATCTTCTAATGGGGTAGTTATGACCCCAACCATCCAAGAGTTTCTCCTTTGATTCCTTTTGACTCCAGTATCAAGAACTGTCACTCTCACCTCACCTCTGGAATTAAACACTTTTGTTCACGTTGGAACCAAAGCTGTAATAAGTTCAGGAGCTGAGTGGCTCTAGTGGCATCCAAATTGGGCATTAGTGAGCATGTTATTGTTGAGCATAGCACTGTTGTTGACATCTTTCATCACTTTACAAATGATTGACAGTAAACTGTTGGTGCAGTAGTTGGCCAGGTTGGATTGACTTGTTTTTGTGCACAGAACATAACTGGGCAATTTTCCACATAGATGAGTAAATGCCAGTGTTGTAACTGTACTGGAAAGCTTGGCAAGGGCTGTGGCAAGTACTAGGGCACAAATGTTCAGTACCATTACTGGACTTTTGTGAAGGAACATTCACTTTTTGAGTATCAAGTGCCTCCAAGCATTTATTGATATCATGTGGAGTGAATTGAACGGCTGAAGACTGGCACCTGCAATGCTCAAGGTTTCTAGAAGAGGCCAAGCTGGATTATCTACTCAGCACGTCTGGCTGCAGATTGTTGCAAATTCTTCAGTTTTATCTTTTGCACTGATGTGTTCAGCTCTCCAATCGAGTATAGGCATATATATGTGTGGAGCCTCTTCCTCAAGTGAATTGATTGCTTATCTGCCACCAATTACAACTGGATGTGGCAGGACTGCATAGCTTGGATCTGATCTGTTGGTTGTGGGATTACTTATCTTTGTCTATCAGTTGTTGTTAATGCTTTTTGGCATGCTGTTTTGTAACTACCTTAGGTTAACACTTCATTTTTAGGTATGCCTGGTGCTGCTCTTGGCATGCTATCTGCACTCTGTTGATGGCTCACAGCATCTCATTGATGCCCAGCCTTGAGTTGCCAAACCTGTTTGTAGACTGCTTCAGTGCTATCCCATTTTACACAGTGATAGTGCCTTGCATTGGTGTTGTGCAGCACTATCAATGTGAATGCAGGACTTTGTCTCCACAAGGACTGTGCAGTGGCCACTTTTACAAATACTATCATGGACAGATGCATCTGTGGCAGGCAAATTATTGAGGATGAGGTCAAGTATGTTTTTCCCTCTTGTTATTTCCCTTAACATCCATTGCACACCCAATACAGCAGCAATAGCCTTTAGGACCCAACCAGCTCAATTAGTAGTGATGCTGCCACACCACTGTTGGTGGACACTGAAATCCCCTGCCCAGAATATATTCTGTCCCATTGCCACCCTCAGTGCTTCCTCCAAGTGTTGTTCAACAGGGAGGAATACAGTCATCAGCTAAGAGAGGATGTACATAGTAAGCAGCATGAGACTTACTTGCCCATTTTGGACCTGATGTCATGAGAATTTATATTGTATACTGTCAATGTTGAGGACTCCCCAGGGCCACTTCTTCCCAAATTTAATCAGTTGTGCTACCTCCTCCCAAATGTCCTTGTGTGGAACAGAACATTTCAGGGATGCATATGGTTGTGTTTGGTACATTGTCTGTAAAGTATGATTCCATGAATATGATGATCTCAAGCTGATTCTTGACTAGTCTGTGAAACAGTTGACACATTTTGCCACTAACCCTTAGATGTTAGTAAGGAGAACTTTGCAGATTCAACAGAGATAATTGTGCCATTCTTGTTTCTAGTGTCTAGGTCAATGCCAGGAAGTCTGTCCAATTTCATGCCTTTTTTGAGACAGCATCAATTGTTACAACTGAGTGATGTGCTCAACAATTTCAGAGGGCAGATGACAGTCAACAACATTATTGTGAGCCTGGGGGCATATGCAAGCCAGACCAGGTAAGGATGGCAGATTTCCTTTGCTGAAGGACATTAATGAACCAGGTGGTTCTTTCTGACAATCAAATGGTTTTATGGTCATCATCTGACTCTTAGTTCCAGATATTTATTGCATTCAAATTCCATCACCAGCATAGTAGGATTCAAACCCAGGATTCTAGAACATTATCAAGAGTTTTTCTGGATAAATCATCTGGCAATGATTACCACTCAGCACTGCCTTCCCCTCGAATTTATCAATATTTCCCCAAATGTTTCTAGCAATCTTCCAAGTATGTATGGCACCCATCTCTAATCTGTGGTAGACATCCAGTATTTCTGGCAGGAGTTCCTTGTATCACTATCAGTCAAATCTGTCAATTGTAATGCTCTCCCAGGAACAGGAGCGGGTTACCTTATAATACTCAAATTCTCATTTTTAATCCTGCTTCAGTGCCTGAATCCTCTGATCAAATATTAAATATGAAGCATGGAGAAATACAAATGCATTGATTTAATCAGCCTCTTATTTTACTCTGTCACTTCATTAGTTGACAGCCTTAAATTATTTCACCAAATCCCATTTGTTTGTACATATTACATGTGAAATAAGTGAGGAAAATGAAATAAATATTTATAAATTACAAAAATGTAAGTTGCTGAAGGGTAAAGAATATATTAATAGCATAATTTGAATATCCATGGATATCGCACAGCATAAAAATACTGTGTCACTGGAAGGTCACACCAGAGACCTCCAGAGCGGAGATATATCTTTTGTTTAAATGTATCAATTTATACTGACTTTTCAGTGTAGTATTGAGTGACTGTTGCACTCAGAGGTCCCGTCCTTCAGAACAGCCTTCTTAAGTAACTGTTAAAGACTCCATAACCTTCTTTGGAAGAACATTGGGGGAGTTGTCAGGTGTCCTGGCCAAAATCTACTCCTTCAGCATTAATAATACAGATTACTATGTTGTGGATAATACGTTGACATGAATAAAAGATTGGCTAGCTAGCAGGAAGCAGAGAGCAAACATAAATGGGTCTTGTTCAAGCTGTCAAGATGTTATGAATAGCGTGCCACAGGGGTTAATACTAGGCTCTCAACTCTTTACAATTTATAAAAATGGTTTGGATGAATGGACCAAATATATGGTAGCTAAATTTGTTGATGATACAAACATAGATAGGGAAGTGAGTTATGAAGAGATATAAGGCATCTACAAAAAGATAGCGATAGGTTAAGAGGGTGGCAAGGACCTGCCAAATGGAGAATAATGTAGGAATCTGGGAATTGTCCAATTTGGCAGGAATAATAAAAAAAAACACATTATCCAAATAGTGAGAGGTAGCAGAATTTGGATCTAAATGTCCTGGGGCAAAAACATTTAGCAGGTTGGTGTGCAGGTACAGCAAGTAATCAGGAAAGCTAATAGAATGTTTTTTTTTTTAATTTCAAGGAGAATTGAATGCAAGAATAGAGATGTTATGCTTGTTACACAGAGAATTAGTGAGACCACATTTGGAGTACTGTGTATAGTATTGGTCACCATATTAACAGAAGGATGTTAATGCTTTGGAAGCAGTCCAGAGAAGGTTACTTAATTAATACTTGGAATGAACAAATTGTCTTATGAAGAAAGGATGCAGGCTAGGCCTGTATCCTCTGGACTTTACAAGTGTCAGAGATTATGTAATTGAAACATACAAGATATTGAGGGGACTTCAGTAAGTGGATGTGGCATGGATGTTTTATTTTGTGGAAGAATCTATAAATAAAGGCCATGGTTTAAAAATAAGGGGTAATGAATTGAGGACAGAGATGAGGAAAAAGTATTTCTCTCAGAGGATGTGAGTCTTCAGAATTCAGTTCTTCAAAAGGCAGTAGATGCAGAAATTCTTGATCATCAAGGGTTGAAAGATTGTTTGGAGTATGCATGAATGTTGAGTTGAGGTTAAAATCAGATCAGCCATGATCTTATTGAATGGAGCAGTCTGGAAGAACTGAGTAATCTACTCTTGTTCTTTATCTTTAACAAGCCGAAAATTTGAAATAGAGAGAAACAAAGTTTACATTTTCATTGGAATAAGTCATATTCAGCTGAAACTTTAATCCTGTTTCTCTCTCCATGGATGGTGTCAGACCCACTGAGTGTTTCCAGCACTTCGTCTTTTCAATAAAACTTTGTCATTTATCTTGTTGCTGTTTTTGGAATCTTGTGCATGAATTCACCTTTTTCTGTGCTATATTGTAACAATTACTAAACTTTAAAAACACTTTCTTGATTTGTTGAGACGTCCTGAGGTGAAGGGCGTAAATGCAAGTTATTACTATAACTGTAAATGTCGCTTAATTTGGAGTTAATGTAATCTGCCTGTAAAAGAGAAAAAGTGGAAGGCAAATGGCTTATGTTACTTCAGAGATAATTTAAGTTATGCAGACTACAATTTATTATATAGAATACACTTTAATCATTGCAATAACCCTTTCCCATGGAGATGTACCTGTCAATTTCGGGTCAATTTCTCATTCTCTAAACTCGGCCTATGGTGATTGTCGCTTTTCGCTAGCGCTGAGTTTTGAAGTACTGCCATCAAAAATAGATCACGGCAGTAAAACGTAATTGCTTTTTCCTTAATGATCAGAGTGACACGCGTAATGGAAATTTATAAATGAAACATCCGATGTTCTTTTGTCGCGGTTGGAAGCAGATGACGGTAGTGCGATGATTAGAATCCTGCTTTAAACAAAAGTTGTCCGACAGCAATTCACTATGTAATCATATGCTAAATAACACCTCACACCAGCCAATGGCCAAAAGCAAAGGCAGACGATCAATTTGTCTAATCCTTTTTTTTAACGTTTTCTTTTAATGCTTCATTACAACTTCTCTCGATCACACAGTCTACGAGGTCTGCGAGCCAGGCAGCGTTTTACAATGAGACCGTACGAAAGCTTGGTACAAGCAGCCTACAAGTGAAATTAACTATAATTTTTCATTCAAATATTTATTTATCCGCATTTATCAGTGTTTCGTATCAGATGGCTAACACCTTAAATCAAAACCGAAACGAGTAGGGAAAAAAAAGACCATATTTTATTTACTAAGGGGAAGGTGAAGCTGAACAGATGCAAACGTGTTATCAGCTCTTAAATAATCTTCGACGAATACGAACACACATATTGATGATGATGATGGTCTATGAAATATCAGGACGTTTTTACACACAAACACACATTCCAATATACACTGTAAGGAAGAATAACGAAGCCTCTTAAAACCTTCAGTAGCAGTCAATGATTGTGGAAGTTAATGGCTGTGATGCGCAGTATCTCAATATGGTGTTTAAATCGCTTAATACGCACGTTACTTTGACGTTGACACCAATAAATCTTGATAGAGATTGTCAATGTAGCCTCAGAGTTGAGCAGCCAGTACAAGGGCCAGCTCAAGATCTGCGGTCACACAATTTCCAAATTAGACACATCAAAGTCCTACCGATAGACCTCGCGAATTTCGGGTACTTTCACAGTGCACAGCGCCTACCATTCAAGATTCAGCGTCGTAGTTTTCAAAGGCGTGTTCAGATCCTGAGCTGAGAAGAAACTGTCTTTGGCGTTTTAGCGAAGTGGAACGCCCATTGAAACACAATTTACAAAGTTAAACATTAATTCCCACTCACAAAAAAAACATTTGCGTCTTTTTGTAATTGCTGTTCTTATTACTGTGGCTAGATGCGTTTCAGTATCAGAGAGCTTTTAAAAAAAGCTCCACTAACCTCATTTGTTGCAACGTATGTGCATGTAATTCCTTGGAGTATTGGGATTGGATGTTAAAGGAAGCGGTTCATTTTCCCAGAGGCTGCAGCATTGAATGCAAATCCGGTCATTAAGGCTTTTCAATTAACACGCCAAGTTATAGGCTGGTGAAAAGACATGATATCTTTTTCGAAACGGCTGAGCATGTGACGTGAAAGTAACTATATCCCACGAAAATGAATACTCTAAGTCATCCTAATTCGTTCATTGGATGACTACAATCAGATCTTAAAGAAATCAATAGGCAGACTACACATTTCACTGAAATAAACACATAAGAAAATTATATCATTTATTTTGACCTTATGTGGACACTCCATTATTTGATTAATCTTTTGAAACAGTTCATTTAAACCATGACAGCATTATTTAATGATGGCTTAATGGCAGTACTCATATCTTGGAGTACTCTGGTTTAACTAGGAGAAAGTGAGGACTGCAGATGCTGGAGACCTGAGTTGAAAAGTGTGGTGCTCTTTTTTTTGCAGGCCAGGCAGCATCCGAGGAGCAGGGCTCTGGTTTAAGTCTAACTCCAAGGACTTAAAGTCAAGTTCTGAGCAAGCGCTGCACTGTGAGGCGAGCCATCTTTGAGATGAGAGGTTCTGAGTGTCCGCTGCACTGTTGGAAGCGCAATCTTTCGGACCATAGATCATAGAATCCCTTCAGCGTGGAAGCGGACCATTCGATCCATCAAGTCTACAGCTACCCCCTGAAGAGCATCCCACCCGATCCCTGGAACCCTGCATTTCCCGTGGCTAGTCGACCTAGCCTGCACATCCCTGGATACTAAAGGGCAATTTAGTAAGGCCAATCCACCTAATCTGCATATCTTTGGACTGTGGGGAAACCCATGCTGACACTGGGAGAATGTGCAAACTCCACACAGTCGCATGAGGCTGGAATCAAACCGGGGTCCCTGGTGGTGGGAGATTCTAAAGGAATGTTGCACTGTTGGAAGTGCCACCCTTCAAACAAGAAGTTATGAAGAAGTGTTACACTAGTGAAAGTGCCATTTTTCAGATAATAGGTTCTGAGGGAGTGCTGTACTACGAGAGATGCCATATTTCAGTTCAGAAGTTAAATTGAAGTTTTATTGGTTATCTGGGATGGATGTTAAAGAGTTCTGGACACTTTTAAAAGAAAAGCAGAGTGACTCTCCCGGTAACCCTCAAAGCTATTTCTCTAAAATCTGGTCAGATCACATTGCTATAGCGGGACATTAGCTTGATTTGATTTATTATTGTCACTTGTATCTAAGCACACTGATTTTTTTAATTTTATGTACAGTTCAGGCAGATCATACCATACAAGTTAATACAGATCATAGAGTGATTGAACAGAATGAGGCATGCAAAGTTATGGCTGCACTGAAGGTGTACAAAAAGCAAGATCAACATTTGATTTGAAAGTCGAGAGGTTCATTCAGCTGTCGAATAACAGTGGGGAAGAAGCTGTACTTAAACCCGTTGATATATGTGTTTAAGCTTTTGTATCTTCTGCCTTTTGGGAGAGGTTAGAGGATATACCCAGGGTGGAAGGGGTCTTTGATTGTGTTGGCTGCTTTTCCGCAGAAACAGAAGTGTAGATGGAGTCACTAGATGGGAGGTTGGTTTGCATGATGGTCTGGGCTTGTTCACAACTTTCTATAGTTTCTAGATTCCTGGACACAACAGTTTCCATACCAAGCCATGAGGCATCCAGATAGGATGTTTTCTATGGTGCACCTATAAAAGTTAGTGACGGACATGCCAAATTTCCATAGCTTCTGAGGAAGAAGATACATTGTTGAGCCTTCTTACCCTTCACATCAACATGGGTGGTTCAGGACAGATTGTTGATTGTAGTCACTTTTGGGAACTCACTCTGGACGATCTCCACCTCAGTTCCATTGACTTTTGGGGTCTATCCTCTTCTTTGCTTCCTGAAGTCGATGATCAGCTCTTTAGTCTTGCTGATATTGAGGTTGAGATTTTTATCTTTGCACCAAGTTTATGGACTTAACCACAGATTTTCCGACAGTACAGCGTGCCATATAGAAACTAGGAGCAGTAGGCCTTTAGCGCCTTTGAGTGTGTTCTACTTTTCTTCATGATCATGGTTGATCCTATATCTCAGACATATTCCTTTTCTCTATATCCCACACTCCACATTTCAAAAATTTACAATTGATTGTTAAACGTGCTGAGATCAGGGAAAGGCACAGTAAATTGCAAACTTTATTTTATTAACTATGTGATTGTATTGCTGCGATTGTTAAAATCTTTCTGGATTTGTTCATGGTTTTAGAATCCCAGCGGGGTTATGGTTTAAATTGTGCAAATTGTGTTTAAATAGTGACTTTTAGAACTGTTTCACACCAGACGGTATTGTTTTTCAATTTAAACACTTACTTTAAAAAACATACATTTCGCATGATTGTTAAAATTATGTATTGAGTTTCTAGTTTTCAAAGTATTGTCGAAATGATGCATCTAATCTACGATGATTTTCCCTATCATACAACCAGTTCCTTATTTGATGTTAATATAGTTCAATTCCATGGTGTCTTCGTCTGGTTAGATAAATGTAGTCTAATCTCCGGATGCTTCTGACGCGTTGTGACATTCGAATGATATCTGATTAATCTAAATTGATGTCGTTTGTCAGATCTACGTGTGCCGCACCTCTTCTTCAACATAGAGACTAAACACCATGTGGTCTCCTCCAACTCGAAAATGCTTCAGTGGAACTGATCGTTTACTGCTCGATATCCCTTCTACTTGGCAATGAAATGAGGCAGAACCAGATTTTCGAACGGACAATGTTTCTATCAATGAGAGGAGAAAGGATCACATCTAATAGTTTCCCACACAGCCCGTCCCGTCTCCTCAGCATCATTCTCTCGACATTACATATCACAGGACTGACGCTGTCAGCATTGATAAATCCTGCGGGTAAATCGCCGGTGTTCCCCAGTGATCTCTCCATTTTCTAATTCTATAGATGCTGTGTTAAATGAGGTGGATAATCCGAACAATGGTGGATACATTTTAATATGGATGAACCCAAGTTTACCTTCACTAATAGTGATGATTTGTTTTTTAACTGTATTTTTCTATAATAGTTACGATAAGATACACAACAATCTTTCTCGTTGTTGTTTACAAATTAATTGAAAATGAAAACAAAGGTGTACTTATTTATTTTCCCTGCGCTTCACTCCGTGTATATGGAAAGCACCAACAACGTGCGGCATGAAATGGTAGTAATAGGAAATGCGTGAGCTGTTTAGATAGTCTGGCAGTTTTAGCTACTGAAGCATAATTGCACTGATGAGATATAATGTAAACTTTGAAAAAAGGCCAGCTACTCAAGGGAAGGACCTGTAAGCGCTATATATTAGGTTGTTATGCTTTGTCATTTTAGCAAAGATCCACTAGATAATGTACATTCATACAGATTATTTAGTCTGGAATATGAATACGTAGAAAAGGAACAAAAGTACAAAGTTACTGACAAAAAAACACTCTCTTCACAAATAAGTTAGTCTTTGAATTGGCCTTCCAATGAATCCAGGTCATCACTTTTGTTGGATGTAGCTAACCAGAAAGAATTTAGGGAGACAAAGTTCCAAAGAGTGGGCAAGGCATTCAAAGGTTTTGCTACTACGGTGAAACGAGTAACAAGAAAGAATGAATATATTATAGAGTGGAGGGCTGAGCACAGGTTGAAACATCAGTCTTAAGCAAACTGTTTATGTGAGAAGAAACTATGCTGTGGAGGAATGTCAAAATGACTATGAAGATGTTAAAATGAATACACAGATGAACAGATAGCTAATAGAAATCTTAAAGACTAACAGCAATAGTTGAACAGGATTTAATGTGGAATGGGAAATGTTTGCACCTCAAAACAATACTACAGCACAGAAGAGATCATTCAGCCCATTTTGTCTGTGCCTACTTGTTACAGCAACCCACTGCTGGCTTCCCTTTCTCACTGTGGTCAACGATGCTTTTCTCTCATTAAAGTTTACCCATCTCTTCTTGAAAGAAGCAATGGTCTCTGTCAGAATGGCAAGCCATTCCTAGTACATCAGCTGTCATGATTTTCATCTTGTTAGTCTTTTTTCTTGCTCATAATACTAAATTGATAAGTTCTTGTCACTCAGATAGATCAGATGAACTATTCATTGTATAGTATCTAACCACATATTTTTAAAGACTTCTATTGAATCTTGTCTTAATCTTCTTTGCTCTGGTTGAAGTAGGTTCAGAATCTCAAGTTTCTCTTTAGAAATAATGTTATTTCTTTAGTATTTGCTGGAATGCTCAGTGAGATGTAATTATGTAGATGGAGTTAAGATAGCAATAATTATAGCATTACAAAAGTCAAATGTGTACTAACAATATCAGAGATCATGGATTCAGTGACATTGGAGACAGATGGGAACTATGAGAGGAGTTGTTTTGAAAGTGGAGGTAGTACTGCTTCACAAGCTGAAGATGGAGTGTAAACTTCAAATATGCTCAAACAGAACTTTGAGTTTCTTTCTTAACCATTAAACCGAATTGAGTAAGCATTCAACAAATGATAGGATGAGAAATCAGTCTTGAGAAAAATATATTATACTGCCATTCTTGTGTTATAAGAAGTCTGGTCTTGTCCCAGAAATAGTACAGTAGCTACAGAACTAAATACAATGAAAAGGTTGGGTATTATATTGCATACATGAAAATTGAGCCTAAAATGTAATGATCAGTTTTGAGCTAAGGAAAGGCAGTTGGGTTATATATGATGAGATGCAGTAGTGTCACCCTTGGAGATGGAGGGTGCATTGTCTATTGATGTGTTTAAGGCAATCCACGACCAGTGGGCACTAGAGGGACTGCATTACATCATCGTTAATCAAGACATCGTTTGAACTTGATGTGCTAAATTGCCTTTCAATATTTGTTTTAACTTAGTAAGGATTACCCCTTAAGGAGTGGTGTTGTTTAATTTTTTTTTTCCTTTTTATCGTTTTTTAATATCCAGAAGTGCTCTTACAGAAAACTGAACGGCTCTTTCCCATTGACAAATCACTTGTGATACTCTTTGTGCATTATCTGCAACCTGTAAATCACCTGAATTTTACAACTGATTAATTTACATGCAAAATCTGTTAAGACCAAAGCACATCATCAAACATGCTGGACAGGTAGGGAGGGAGGGAGGTGGAAAAATCAAAATGGAGTTGGAGAGGGAAAAAATGCTCTCCACATCCCACCCTGATGTGCCCATTTCTCTCTAAAGGCATCATGATGACCTCCTTTAATTAATAACACATGCAATTGGTAGAATATAAAAGAGCTAGAAATAGGTTGGTCAAAGCAGAAAAAAAAGTCCCATGATAGAAATTATTCTTGTGAAGACTCATGTGAAATAAGAGCATGTTAGAATAATGTCTGGTTTTACCAATCTTGCTGAAGTTTTTTAATTGGAAAAATAATCATGGAGAATCGCCCTAGTTTCTGATATGCACTCCTAAAAAGAAAGTCTGTGCACTACAAGCACTTTAGGTACGTTTTACATTGTATTGTAAAATTTAAAGCTGGATGAAGGTTGAATTAGGATGGTTAGGGCAAGCACAGGGGCCAGAGGAAGTTAAGGCAGCTAAAGGAAATGCTTCCATTTTCAACATTAAAAAACTCAAAAGATTTTTGCAACTGACATAAATTTGAAAATGGTGGGGGCAGGGAGCTTGAATGAGGTGCTTAATCATGCAAATATTTGTTTTAGATCTCTTTTTTCTGTCAGCATGAATCCCATTATGAAATGAATGTGGGGCTATGATGTGTTTTTTTTTGCAATGGCTATGGTATTACTCAGTGTGGATTTCCCTTATTTCACAGCATTCCTACCTTTGGATTAGAATGTTGTGTTACAATTCCATTCCAGGATTTGCAACACTTAATTTAGGCTGAGTATTTCAGTGCATTACTGAATGAGTGTCACTTTATTGATAGTGATGTGATGGTAAACCAAGGCCATGTCCAGCTGTTCAGGTGAATGCAAGAGATCACATGGCACAATTCAACAAAAACATCAACAATAAATTAATTGGTGATTCACTTAATTTGATGTTTATAAAAATTTCTTGTGTGAAAAATGTTCTATTTGTTTGCCTAAGTAATATTTTAAATATATTTCAATGTGGAAGATACTAGCACATTTGTTAAACCATCGGAAAATAGAATATCTCGAGATGAACTAGTTAAACACCATGGTTTTCTAAAAGGAAGGTCATGTTTAACCAACCTTACTAATTTACTTGAAGAAAGATGGAAGACGATCAAGTGGATGCAATGTACATGGATTTTCAAAGACCTTCAACAAGTGCCACATGACAGCAGATTATCTGCTGGGAGATATCACTGATTTGCATGCACCAAATACAAAACGACATAAACTGGCTTGCAAAATAAGTACTAAATAGCAAATGAAAATCATTACAGTGAAGTGTTCCTTAAATCATGGAATTGTGGTTGAGTTTTTAAACATTACATTAAAGTAG
Organism: Chiloscyllium plagiosum; assembly: GCF_004010195.1. Classification (NCBI taxonomy): domain Eukaryota; kingdom Metazoa; phylum Chordata; class Chondrichthyes; order Orectolobiformes; family Hemiscylliidae; genus Chiloscyllium; species Chiloscyllium plagiosum. The sequence goes on along the minus strand of NC_057716.1, from coordinate 2,838,907 downwards.
TAAATATTGTAGGATATTACATGATTTATCTTTAAAAAATGAGTGAAAAACATTGCTAAATATTTCATGGAATAAAATGGCTTGAGGAGTCCCTGTTAAAATAGATTGTGCATGGTCAATGAACGTAACAAGCTTAATAAGTCAAAACGTATTTTCTTGACTTTTCTTGAGCTTTATATTGATTCTAATATTATGTTCTGATGATGTTTAATTTCATGTCTCCAGGAATTTGTTGCCCCAATATCCAATTCCATATTGTCAAAATTAGCTGTTCTCTGTTATCTAGTTGCATGTTCTCTGAATTGTTGCCTGGTATCCACAACTTTGTCCTCAGAATTTAACATTTCATGAAAATCATATGTCCTTGGTGTTACAGTTCACAGTTATTTGATTCTATGTCCTCAGGATTTACTCTTCTTTAGTTTATATTTCTATGCTGCCTGAATTTACTGTCCAGTTATCCAGTACCATGTCCTCTGAATTTACTGTCCAGTTATCCAGTTCTAAGTCCTCCGAATTTATTGTTTACTATTATCTGATCCTATACCTTCAGAATTTACTATTGCTGATGTCAATTCATGTTCTAAGAATTTTACTGTCCTCTATTTTCTAAACCTTTGCTTTCAAAACTAATTGATCCGTTTGTATCATTTGCATAAAGCAGTCACCAGTGCAAGTATCGTTTCCTCGTTTCTAATTTACTGCCCTCAGAACTTTCACTCCTCTGGTGTCTAATACCGTGTACACTCCGGCGACCACATCGGTTACTGGTATCTAAAATAATTTCTCCAGCTTTCAGCGCTAGTTTCACATAGCATTCCAGTTTTCAGGGTAGCTGGAAGATGCAGCGAGATTCAGAACTCTTTCTCTTCCAGCCCTCTCAGCGGGGAACTGTGACAGCATCGATACAGATTTGATGTATCGTATTTTAATCCAATCCCTCGGTAGGAATGGGTTGGGATATGCTTTCATTATATGTGGTCTCTTCCCCAGTAAAATGAAAAAAAAGTCTCATGTAACTTCTAGTAATGTCGCCCCTCTGGAAGGCGTTCGAGCGAACGTGTGTCTCTCATATTTCGCTCTTCTGAGATAGAAATCGAGGTTCAATCTGATGTTAATCTCTGCCGTCTTGCATCTTCAGCAGTGAAACCTGATTAGCTCCGATGTGAGTGTCAGAAAATTGGGGCTGCAGAGTGACTGGCTCTGAGGGCGCCACCTCTCCTACCCTCGGACGGCTTGGAGCTGATGGCAGTTTTCTTCCGGCTACCAGCTGAGCTGTGCTACCTGCCGCCGCCGCCGCCGCTGCTAACCGGGCTGAGGCGGGCATCCTGGCTGTGAAGAGGCAGGAGGGACAGGCTGCCGACTCGCTGTCGGGGAGGCGGCCCTGGCGTCGGATGTTTGCTCTCCCCTCCCTGCCCCTTCCCCCGGCTCTGGGTCCAGGAGAGGAGATCACGTCGGGATGTCTTACGCAGTAAGCATCCCGGTCCAAAACGAGCCGAGGGCCCGTGTGGATATATATTCCGTGCTGTCGCTAGCTGCTTGCTGAGCTTTTGGGGTCGAGCTGGGTCTGGATTCCGGGGAGGGGGCGGACGGTTTGGAGGTTCTCAGTTTTGGGGGGGGGAGTGGTGTTGGAATCTCGGTCCAGTACATGGGGGTGGGGCAGGGATCTCGGCCGCTCACGCCGCTTCTAACCTCTCCCGTCGTTTCCATCCCTCCCTCCCTCTTTTCCGCCTCCATCCATCCATCCATCCATCCATCCATCCAACCTTCCCCCCTCCTCCTCCTCCTCCTCACCTTCTCTCGCCGACTTTCCTCGCCTCGCCTCGCCTCTCAGCCGCCAATATCCCACCGGGCCAATCAGAGGCGGGCCCGGAGGCCCACGTGACGGTGCCGGTGTGCGGGCCGCTCCAATCAAAGGCGAGGAAATGCCCGAGAAAAAGCCGGCGCGCGCCCGGGCGGCTCATCAATAACAAGTTTCCGAGCGCGAGGGGACACACAGAGACAGACACAGAGGCAGAGAGCGCGAGCTCCCAACCGTCAACCGGCTGCGAGAGCGCGAGCGCCCAGCCCAGCCCAGCCCGAGACTCACTGACAACCACAGAGAGCGCGAGAGAGAGGGAGAAGGCTACAGCCGCGGAGGAGCCGTCGCCGCAACCATCACCGCCGCCGGGCACACATGTGGCGGTGCTGCTCGCTGCGTCCAGGATGCGTGATGTGCCCTGTGTAAGATGGTGGGGTCGGAGAGCCTGGGATTGAGCCGAGCTCCCGCGATCCGCCGCCGCCTGTCGACATGGTGGAGTCCCACCCGCCAGGCTGGCCACCTCTTCACCCGGACCACCGCGCGGGCTTGCTGCTGGCGATGCTGACCCTGTCCACGCTCCCCGTCCAGCTGTGTGCTTACCCCACCTCCCTGAGCGACTGTCAGACCCCCACCGGCTGGAACTGCTCGGGTAAGGGCCAGTGCAAGGTGCCGACCGGGATGGAGGGGAACCGGGCAGGGGAAGGGAAGGGAAGGGACGGGGTTCAGGGAGGACTCCCATTAACTTCCAGCCGCCAGCACGATCCCGGCGCTGATGCTGAAAGTTAGTCTGTGATTGACTGGCTTGCTGATGGCTTCAGGTGAAGTATTGCGAAGATGTTGCAGACGAGCGTCTGGGTTTTAAAGGAACTGCAAGCAGAGCGTTTCTACCCGGTATTCTGAAAAGTGCACAACCTTCCTCCGCGACGCTATCTGATCTAAGAATTTCCCACATTTTCTGTTTTCTAACGAACGTTTTAAACTCGGGCTGAATTTGATTTATTCCAGGGATTTGTTTTTCGGGCAAGGGGCTGATTGTTCCCTCGCAGCCTCCAGCTTCGCGCTGGTCAATTTTTTTTTGTTTGTTTTGTTCATGCTGCTTTCTCTGCCTTTTTTTTTAGTTACCTCCCCCTCTCCAACCCCCCCAAAAAGAAATAATTTGATCGCGGGGAGCGACAGCCCTGGGTTCTTCCCAGCCCCGAAAGCACCCAGACACCAGCCGGATTTAGCGACTGTTTCAGATTTGCAGCAGATCTTCAGCGCCCCGCAGAAGCCGGGGCTGTGGGGGGGAGGATGGAGAGCTGCATGGGGGTGATGTGGGAAATAAACTGCATGTTTCAATGCAAAAATAAATCGTTTCTTCTTCTTCCCCACCCTCCCCGCAGTTCATATTTTCTGTCGCAATTACACACACACACACACACAAAAACTGGGCTGCTAGCGATTTTAGTCTGCGGCTTCAGACTTGTGATTAACCACATCTCCAGTGGCAAGATTTAGGTCATCAATATTCGTTAGAAACAGACAATGACAGGCTTTCACTTTTAAAAAGAAAACGAGCCTTCTCATCTTTGTTGCAACTTGATCATGTCACCTCCAGCTTCCTGCCCTTGTTTGTGTACGTCTGTGAGATATATTTGGGTGCAAATGAAGCATTAATAACACCAAGAATTAGGCACCAAAAAAGGTGCGGGGGGGGGGGGGGCGGAGGGAAATCGGATAAAGCATTGAGGGAAGAGGACCGCAGATGTGGAGTGGTGAAATTCAGTTTAAAGGTACAGTGGCGTGCTCAGAGGCAACTGCAATCTTGAGCTTGACAGAGGGTTGTAAAAGCTGCCTGTGGGATTGCCTTTCGCAACTCTTGGCCATCACGGCAATCTGCCCAGAGACACCTCAACCCATCGCTGAGCGAGAATGCCCCTTTCCCCACCAAGCAGCCGGGGACAAAGTAGATGACGAACCCTTTCCAGCTACTTACTCCGTAGACCGATGCTTTCCATCTGCCAACGAAAAGGGTTGGCGTCTGATCTTCAACAGCCACATAAGTTCTGTCAGTACTTGTCTTTTCTCTTTATCTTTTTAATATTTCAAGGTTTTGATGACCGAGAACACGACTTGTTTCTTTGCGACATTAATGCGTGTCAGTTTGGTGGGGAGTGTTTGCGGATCGGAGAGACGATAACCTGCGACTGCCAGCTCAAGGTAAAATAACAGACATCGCTGGTTCTGCTTTCTTTTGGCTGCTGTTTTAATGGGGCTCCGTTTAGTCTGGGTGAACTGGGAAAGACTACTGTCTGTCCTGCTCGGAATGTGTGCAGTGTGGACCTTGCAGAAAGTCTGGCAGATCCTTATTATAAATTGTTTCTATTTTAGTGCAGCACTGACTATGTGCCAGTGTGCGGCTCCAATGGCTATACCTACCAGAACGAGTGTTACCTGCGACAGGCTGCGTGCAAACAGCAAAGTGAAATAAAGGTGCTGGGTGAAGGATCTTGTCCCAACGGTATGCATACTGTATTATGCATAATAACCGCTAACACGCGTTTTTAACCCTGGGTTTTATCAATTCATAACATAAGTCAGATTTCTTGGCGTGATTTTATTTGCAAGGAGTTGCTAAATGGGCAGGCTCAGACAACAGCCATGGCTCGTTATCACGTTTCAGAGCTATTATTGAAGCGTATTGAACGGAAATGGGAACTGGAAGTACCCAGTGCTAGGCACTTAATCACAATTTCACCCACAATAAAATACATTCGTGTTACTTAGAGGGCCTTAGTAGGTATTTGGACGTTTGTTCATTAGTTTATTTCTCTCATAATGAACAATAGAAGCTGTATGCATAGACTGCAAGTAATGTTAGAATGAAGAAAAAATCCTGTAAAAAAAATTCCAGTTATACTACTGTGCCTTCTAATTAGATCTCGTCTCTCTACAGATATGGGATCAGGTTCTGGAGATGGAGGTAAGTGCCTGTCGTAAATGTATTTTTAATCTAATCATAGAATTGTTACAAACGCTGCCATGTCATCTTTAGATGATGCATCTTATGATGCAGACATCAAGTTATTTTCCCCTCTACAGTTTTTCTCCTTTTATTTTCCTGCAGATACTATTTGCTTTCTGGCAACCTGCTTTAGCTGCAAGGGCTAGACAGTCTGGGCCACTCTGCAATGACAGGCAATGTTACTGCATGATAGGTGGGCAGGAGTGGACCTGAATTGGGGATAGCTGAGTGACAGTTTTATTTTCCTTCCCTTCATTCACCAGATGTTGAGAACCCCTGAATAAAACTGAAGCACATTCCAGTGACATACTAAATTCTGAGACTTTAACCCTCAGCCCCTTGAGTTGAGAGGAAGCTATTCTTACACCTGTGCAATGTCCTGTGAAGTGTTTCCATTAAGTACACAGATGAAACTTTGTGAAATTGTCTACTTACTGAAAAAAGAAAACTGAAATGTTATATATTCTCACTGACAGTTAGTTTGCAATATGGCAATAATCCTGCGACTTAATGCTATCATAGAACAATCAAGCAAGGGAGGAGATTATACAGCCCATCTTGCTAATATTGATTCTTTTGTAGATCCGGACATTTAATCATAATTTCAAGTTTTCTGTATCTTGGTTATTATTAGGCTGAAGAACAATGCTTCTTTTACATTACATTCTACTGCAATGAAATCTATTTGTTTATGTGTATATTCACTATTCAAATATTGGGTTACACTCATCAGAAGACATTCCTAGGCTTTTGGCATTTTGGAGGTCTAAACTCCATAAGATATCTGTTTGCTTTTCATATATCAAAAATGAACGTGAGCATTTAATTTTGGAGAGATATAAAATGCATTTAAAGTTAGTAGGGAGAGTGAGAAATGAATCTCCAGGATCAACTGTCGAAGTACTTACAAGAAAACATCTACAATCAGATTCTGCCATTCACATTCATATTAAAGATGAACAATTATTAACTCAGCCTTTTATATGAACACTTCATTTATAGTACAAGCTTTATTATTTGGTTTCTGTCATATATGGGCCTCAGGTGTTTTTTTTTCAGAAAATGTCCAATAAATATTTTCAATATTTTATTCACCCAACAAGACTGAAGGGTGACTTGATAGAAGGATTTAAAATTTGACGTATTGGGTAAATTAGATGGAGAAAATGTCTCTATGATTCAAGGAATCTAACATAGGAGACATAAATATAAGCTAGTCACTAGTAAATCCAAAAATAAATTCAAAATAATTTTTTTTCTCAAGTGGCTACAATCTGGAACTTGCAATCTCATGCAGTCATTAAGTTAGATGGCATAGTTGGATTTAAGAGGAAGATAGAAGGCACATGAGAGACAAGGGAACAGTAAATTATGCTGATAAATTAGTAAGGTGTAGGAAGAGTAGAGTGGAGCAGAATGACTAGCACAGACTAGTTGGGCAGAATAATCTGTTTTTATACTATTAACCTGTGTATAAAAGATGCAGTTTAATAAATGACATCACTTCATAGGTTGAAATTTTCTTTTCACTACCAATAGCCAGACAGCTGTAATGATTATTTAACATTGTTAAGTAGCTAGTGCATCACCATTAGTTAAACAATTTTGTTGTGAATTAGCTGAGTGGCTAGGTATTGAAGCCATTCCATAGTGAGCCTGGGTGCATTGCATATGAGTCAAAAGACAAAGCCATCTTCGTGGACAGGATAATTCCCACAACATGACAAATATGGTAGTTCCATGGAGGTAATTACATCAAATATGAACTCCGTTAATATGGCAGCTTTTCACAATCACAATGGTTGCAAAATTGCTTCCTTCTGCCATTCTTTCCATTTGTGTCTTGAAATCTTGCATCAGTGAGTTATATATGATCCAAAAATAACAGGAGATCACCTGGCCCATCTTGGTACATCCACCTAGAATAAGGGAAAAATACATGCAGTTCCCTATTACAGCATCTGTGTGTAGAATTAATATAAGATTTAGTGGCAGGCTAGGCTTTCCAAAAAGCATTCAAGTATTAACCACAGATTACATGAAGAATTTGCTCCTGCTATCTGTTCAAAGTTTCCATTTAACCAGTTTTCACCTAAACTGTCTTATTTGTATACAGTTCAACACATAGACCACTCCTGATCTACCCATTGTGTTTGATTATCCCTTTTATCAATTTGACTACAGTGGTCAGGGAACTAATGAGAGGACGGTAGGGATAGAGCTGTAGTCTGGCATGTTTATTGTCCTTCTAAATTGTCTTGGAAAACAATGTTACAATACGTGAACAATGCTAAGCACTCACTTCTCCAAATTTGCAGTAGTGATGGACGGTATGGTTAGCTGAATGAATAGTTGTATGCTCTCTATAACTATGAGTCAGAAATCAAAATTGGTGGTAAAAACAGCATTGCCTTTGTATTACTATTTATTGGCAAAATAGTTAAAGCTCTTCTCATGAAAGATTCTTTTACCATGCTATGGTGTCAGTGAACTTAAACACCCACTTTATTAATATTCTGATGGATCATTGGACAAGAGTTGATTTCATTGTGAAATGTAAATTGGCACAATAACAGCCTGTTGATACTAGTGCCTGTTACTTCTGAGTCATCCTCCAAGGCTGAGGGAATTCAGTTGTGTCGACATTTTTCCAAAGAAGATTGAGGGGAAATTTACTGGACATACTCAAAATTGAAGAGTTTTGGTAAGATAGAGAGCAGAAATTGGTCCCAGAAACAGATGGATTAATGAGGAGAAAAACCAATTAAGATAATTGACGAAACAATTTTAGTAGATCAGTGAGTTTGATGTCAAATTCAATGTCTGAAATGAAACAAATCCAGAAACAGTTTTCAAATAGGAATTGGATATATATTTAAAAGCAAAATTTGCAAAGGCATGAAGAAGAAGCTTGAGAATAGAATGAATTAGGCAGTACTCTCAGGGAGCTGGCATTGACATGACAGGCCAGATTACCATCGCTCTGATTCTCAATGGCTGAATTTCAAACAATGAAACATAGCAATTCTAGCAATGAAATTTCATTGCACAGACATAGGTAGGTTAGTTTGGTTATAGATAACTATATTCCATACAATTCACCAATGGATTGGGTAGTCACGCACAACATCAAATAAGGAAACTTTTTGGTTTACCATTTGCTTCATTAAACACTCCATCAAATACATATTATCAAGTTACAAATTGACTGCATTATTGTATACTGCAAAAATGTCATTCATTTACCTTTTGAGAAAATAAACTTAGTTTTCCAAAGGTAAGAGAATACAAAATCATGTGCTTAACTTCAAGTAATGGCAGGTCAAATCTGAAGTTCAATAATTGTGGAATAGAATCATAGAATAATAACAGCAAAGAAGGAGGCCATATGGCCCATGTCTTTGCTGGTCTGTCAACAAGATCTAGTCCCATTTCCTTACCCCATTGGTGTAGCTGTGAACCTTCACTCTGAGGTGTTTTTTCAATCCCTTTTGGAAAGCCACAATTGAATCTGCCTCTACCATGCTTTGGTAGTGCATTCTATATATTGATGTCTCACCACATAAAGATGTCTGCTCTTTAGCTGGTCCCCTTAAATTGTTGTCTTCCAATTCTCTCCACTGTAAATTCTTTCTCTCCCCTATTTAAAACTACCACATCCCTCTTAAAATACAATGCCCAGAATTGAACACCATATTTTCTTGAACCAGAGCAGTACATTTTTTTTACAAAAGTTTCTCATTATGGCTTTGGTTTTTTGCTCCTGTGTCTCTTATTTATTACAGTTTAGGATTCTGTATTCCATTTTAATCACTTTCTCAACTTGTCCTTTTGCCATCAACGATTTCTGCACATTTATTCCCAGGTCTCTCATAAAATATCATCCTTTACTTTATATTGTCTCGTCATTCTTTCTACCAAAGTATAATACTTCACAATTCTCTACATTATATTTCTTTTGCTACCATTTTACCAGCTTCCCTTTGTCTGTATAAGTCTATAACTATCATATTTCACAAATTTTGTATTGTTTGCAAATAATGAAATTGTGGCGAAAGTGAGGACTGCAGATGCCAGAGGAAAATTGACCTTTCGGGCAAAAACCTTTCCGGCTCCTCCGATGCTGCCTGACCTGCTGCTGTGTTTTGCCAGCACCACTCTAATCTTGACTCTAATCTTAATAATGAAATTGTGCCCTGATCTCCCTTGCCGAAATCGTTAGTATAGATCAAGAACAGCTGGGGAACCTCACTTCATAACATTCTCCAGTCTGAAAAACATCTGTATCCTGTAAACATTATATCCATACTGCTATAGCCCTTTTTATTCCAATGGCCTTAAACTTTGGAGACAGACGCTTTCCAAAAGTGCCTTTGGAAGTCCATGTAGACCACATTAACCACGTTACCCTCATCAGCCCCTCCATCATTAAAAAAGTAGTCCCATTAGTTATCGATTTGCCTCCAACATATTCATGCTGATTTTCTTTAATCAATCCACACATCTTGAAGTGATTACTAAGATTGTCCCACCATCGATGTTAAACTAACTGGCCTATAGGTGCTGAGTTGCTCTTGGCCTTTTTTTTTAATAAGACATACTGTATTGAATTTTTTGGGACTCTTGTACCACTTTTCCAGTTGGTATAAAATTCTAGCCAGTACCTCCTCAATTTTCACCCTTGCATTCCATCCAGTTCTGGTCCCTTATCAATTTTAATTATAGCTAGCCTTTGTGATATCATCTCTTAGTTTTAGTCCATACGATATCTCAGCTATTTATTTTGCATTACCATTTCGGGAACATGTTCTTCGATAAAGATAAATGAAAATTACTCACTTGCTAGTGCAGCCAAGCCCTCTACTTCCTTGTGTTGATCGCCTCTTTGCTCCCAAATCAGCCACGCCCTCCTTACCATTATTTCACCATTTATATGTCTATCAAAGACTTGTGGGTTCCCTTTTATGTTGGTTGCTGGCTTATTTTGTTCATACTCTCGTTTTCTCTCTTCCTGTTTTAAGTATTCTCTGATCTTTCTATAGTCAGGCTGAAGTGGGTACTGCAGATGCTGGAGATTAGAATCAAGATTCGAGTGGTGCTGGAAAAGCACGGCAGGTCAGGCAGCATCCAAGGAGCAGGAAAAGACGACATTTTAGGCAAAAGCCCTTCATCAGGAGTGAGGAATTCCTCACTTCTGACGAAGGGTTTTTGCCCGAAACATTGATTTTCCTGCTCTTCAGATGCTGCCTGACCTGCTGTGCTTTTCCAGCACCACTCGAATCTTGACTCCTTTGTATAGTCAGTTTATTTCTCACTTTGTATTATCAACCAGGCATCTGTCAATTCCTACTTCTGCTGTTTAATCTTAGTTTCCATCTCTTTTATCATCCAGTGAGTTTTGGCTTTGTTTCTTTCCTCCACATTAGATATAGCGTATTTGTGCCTGAATCCTCTGTTTATGTTGGGTTCCTCTTTTTTTTTCGTTTCACTTTTAATAAACAAACCAGTGTCGTATTAAAGTTGTAGGTTAATACACCATGGAAAGAGGTCACTGACCTTATCATTCCTGTGCTGACTCTGAAAGAGCTGTTCAATTATTCTCATCCCTTACATTTTTTCATTACTCTGCAAATATTTAATTTTCAAGGATGTACATGTGATTTTCTTCTCAATTATCATTGACTCTTATGATACCACATTTTTCAGCCTGTGCAATACAGAACATAATTTGCGACATTAAACAAAATGTCTGTACATCTCCTCTGCTCTTTTAAAGTCTTAGCATCAAACAGCACGAAACAGAGCCTTTTGTCCAAATCATCCATAATGACCAGGTTTCCCAAATTAAACTAGTTCCATTTGCTTGTGTTTTGCCCATATCCCTCTCAACCTTTCCTATTCATGTACCTATCCCAATGTCGTTTAAATCTTGTAGCTGTACTTACATCTACCACTTCCTCTGGCAGATTCATTCCATATACGCATTGTCCTGTGTGGAAAAGTTGCCCCTCAGGTCCCGTTTAAGTCTCTCCCCTCTCACCCTAAACCTATGCCATCCACGTTTGAATTCACCTACCCCAGGAAAAAACTCTTTGCTATTCATCTTATAAATGCTCCTCATGATTTTATAAACCTCTGTAAGGTTACTCCTCAACATCCTACACTCCAGGGAAACAAATCTGAGCCTATCAGCCTCTCCATATTACTTAAACCTTCCAGTCCGGCAACATCATTCTAAATCTTTTCGGTATGTTTACCAGTTTAAGAATATCCTTCCTATAGCAGGGCAACCAGAACTGTACACAGTTTTCCAAATGTGGCCTCACCAGTGTCCTGTACAGCGTAAATTGATGTCCCTACTCCTTGACTCGATGCTCTGACCATATGATGGCAAGCATGCCGAATGCCTTCTTCACCACCCTGTCTACCTGTGACACCACTTTTAAGGAACTATATACCTGAACACTCTACATCTCTCTGTTCAATAACCTCCCCAGGGCCCTACCGTTAACTATGTAAGTCCTGCCCTGGTTTGACATACCAAAATGAAATGCCTCACATTTATCTAAATTAAACTCCATCTGCCAATCCTCAGCCCATTGACCCAGCTGATCAAGATCCCGTTATACTCTTCGTTAACCTTCTTCACCACCCACTATACCATCAATTTTGCTGTCATCTGCAAACTTACTAATCATGCTTCCTATATTCTCATCCAAATCGTGTGTATAAATTACAAACAACAGTGGACCAGCACAGATCCTTGCAGAACATTCCAGTCCAAAGAATAATCCTCTACCACTACCCTCTGTCTCCTACTGTCACGCCAATTTTGTACCCCATGTGATCTAACTTTACTAACCAGTCTACTGTGTGGAACCTTGCTGAAGGCCTTAAAGTCCATGCAAACAATGTCTACTGCTCTGCCTTATCTGTCCTCTTGGTCATGTCCTCAAAACAAAACTCAGTCAAGTTTGTGAGACATGATTTCCATTGTACAAAACATGCTGACTATCCCCCATCACTCCTTGCCCATCAAAATGCATGTAACTTGTGAACCTCAGAATTCTTTCCAACAACTTACCCACCACTGACATCAGACTCATCAGTCTGTAGTTCCTGGCTTTTCCTTGTAGCCTTTCCTCAGTAATGGCACAACGTTAATCACCCTCCAGTTTTCTGGCACCTCACCTGTGGCTGTAGATGATACAAATATTTCTGCTAGGGGTCCTGAATTTATTCCTTAGCTTCCCACAATGTGGTTGTATACACTTGATCAGGTCCCAGGGATCTATCTACCTTTATGTGTTTTAAGACCTCAACTACAATCTTCTATGTAATGTGGACTGTTAAAACATTGTTGTTTATTTCCCCTAGTTTCTTAGCTTCCATTTGTCCACAGTAAATACTTATGCAAAATATTAGGTTAATATCTCACCCATGTCCTATGGTTCCACATAGATGGCTTTGTTGATCTTTAAGGGGCCCTATTCTCTCCCTTGTTGCTCTTTTGCCCCTAATGTATTTGTGAAATCTTTTGGGTTTCTTTCTCCTTAACCTTATCTGCCAAAGCTGTCTTGTATTCCCTTTTTGCCCTTCTGATTTCCTTTTAGGTATGATTCTCCTGCCTTTATACTCCTCAAGAGACTTACTTGATCTCAGCTGTCTGTACCTAACATGTGCCTCCTCTCTTTCTTGACCAGATCCTGAACATCTCTAACCATCCAATATACCCTACTCCTACCAGCCTTGTCCTTCTCTCTAACTGGAATATACTGTCTGAACTCTTGTCAATTAACTCTTGTTAATATTTTGTTAATTATGTTTAATTTGTGCCCTCTGGTTGCCAATCCTGCCATTGGAAACAGTCTTAGCTATTTTCCCTTCATAATTTTGAACACCTCTATCAAAATGCCCCCAAAATTTCTTTGCTCCAACAATAACAATGTCAGTATTCATAGTCTTTCCCCACCCCACCCCCTCCACTTCTTCCTGATAGCATTCGATCAATCTATTCTGCATTCTCTCCAAGATCATGATAGCTTTAAAGTTCAGAGTTTCAAGCTAAAGTTGCCATCATTCTAGAGACAATAGGGCTGCTCTTTCATTAGGGAGAGGTGAATAGTGGTGAGTTTAACCTGACGGTTACCATGCCTCAAGCAAGAGGTGAAGTTGAGAAGATAGCACCTTCAATGTAACCTCAACCGATATGGGTATTAAATCTGCACTGTTATTAGTAATATGTTGCAAACCAGCTATGCAGCTAACTGAACTAACTGTCATGAGAAAGAAGCCCTCATGTCTGTACCAGTCAGCAAATACCTACGTACTCTTAATTCCTTTTTCCAACACTTGGCGCCAAACTTGCATGCAATGGTGCTTCAAGTGATCATTTAAATACATGCTAAATATTGTGATGGTTCCTGCCCACACCCTTTTAGGCAGTGAGTTCCAGATACCCATCACCCTCTGCATGAAAAATCTCTTCCATAAATTACCTCTAAATCTCCTGCCTTTTACTTCAAAGTTATGATCCCTGGATTTTGATCCCTCTACAAAGGGGAAATTCCCTCCTTCCTACCATATTATTGCCCCTTGCAATTTTCTACACCTCAATCAAGTTCCTCATGCCCTACCTTCTCTTCTCTAAGGAAAACAATCCCAGCCTACCTAGTCTCTGTTCATTGCTGAAACACACCAGCCCCGGCAACATCTTGAATTTTCTCTGCATTCTCTCGTGTTTAATCACTTAATCACTTCTTCTTGTAATGTGATAACCAGAATTGAACACTACTGCAGCTGTGGCCAAGCTTAATGTCTTGTTTCTCTTGTTGCTGCTCACCTTTATTAGTCAAGGCATTGATTACAATTACCCCATATGATTTTTTAATCACCTTATCCAACTGGTTCTGTTGCCTTCAAGGATCTATGGGCAAGCACACCAAGAACTTCTTAATGTCTTACCATTCATTGTGTACTCCGTTGCTTTGGTAGTGCTCTCAAAATGCACCATCTTGTACTTTTTAGGATTAAATTCCATTTGCCATTGCTCTGCCAATCTGATCAGTCCATCTGGATTGTCCAGTCGTTTAAAATGCTCCTTCTTGCAATTTACCATACCACCAATTTTCCGGTCATCTGTGAACTTGGTGCTCAAATGTCTGACATTCATGTATATTACAAACAGCTAGAGACCCAGCTCTCATCCACACATCTAGTCAACACCTTGAAATATTCAATAAAACCTGTTAGACCTGATCTCATTGACAAAGACAGGATGACAATATTCTCCAAGTGGAGACTAATTCAGTCCCTGAGATTTTATTTTCCCCAGTAGTTTCTTTACCACATATTAGAGTCACTGACCTATAGTTCCCTAGTCTATCACTCTTTTTTGAATAATGGTAGCCTATTAGCTGTCCTCCAGTCCTCCAACACCTCTGTTCTGTCCAGATAGGATTTGAAAATTAATGTCAAGGTCACTGCAGTCTCCTCCTTTACCTCCAAAGCAGCTTGGGATACATTTCATCTGGTCCTGGGGACTTAACCCCTAATATCTCCTCCATCTCAGTTGTTGTTTGTTCAAGCATATCACTTCCTCCCTGATTTCTATACCTACATTGTTCTTCTCTATCATGAATATAGATATAAAGTATGTATTTAAAACTTCACCTACATCTTCTGGCTGCATCCACAGTTTGCATTTGGATCCCAAATGTTCCCCACTTTTTCCCTGGTGAAGCATAGTGAAGAAGTCAATCTATATGCTTTCATTTATTGGTCAGAGTACTGAGTATAGGAGTTGGGAAGTCATGTACAGGATACTGGTTAGGCAAATATTGGAATATTGTGTGCAATTCTCGTCTCACTCCTGTTGGAAGAATGTTGTAAAACTTGAAAGGATTCAGAGAAGATTTATGAGGATGTTGCCAGGTTTGAAGGGTTTGAGCTATCAGGAGAGGCTGAATAGGCTGGGGTTGTTTTCCCTGGAGTGTTGGAGGCTGAGAGGTTTATAAAATCATGTGCGGCATGGATTGGGTAAGTTCAAAGTTTTTCCCTGGGATGGGGGAGTCCAGAACTAGAGAGCATAGATTTAAGGTGAGAGGGGAAAGATTTAAAATGGACCTAAGAGGCAACTTTTTCATGCAGAGGGTTGTGCGTGTATGGAATGAGCTGCCAGAGGAAGTGGTGCAGGCTGGTATAATTACAGCATTCATAAGGCATCTGGAGGGTATATGAATAGGAAACGTTGAGAGGGACATGGGCCAAGTGCCAGAAAAAGTGACTAGATTAGTTTAGGATATCTGGTCAGCGTGGACAAGTTGGATCAAAGGGTCTGTTTCCAGGCTGTACATTTTTAGACTCCAACTCTTCTCTTGCCCACAATATAACAATAAATTGCCTTTGGATGTTTTTCATGTCCCTCTTTGCTTTCCTAACTTCCTTTTTAAGCAGCATCCTGCAGTTGGCACATGCCATTAGGGCACTGGTGTTCTGAGTCCTTGGAATCTACACAAGCTTCCCTTTTTTTTCATATCCAATCTTATATGTTCCATGATATCCAAGTTCTGCAGAACTCTTTATCCCACTCTTCACCTTTCACAGGGACATGTTGGCCCTGCACGCCCACTGTTTTCTTTTTAAAAGACTCCCATTGCTTTGATATATGTTTTCCTACAAGCAGTTGCACTGATCCATCTTATTCCTTCTACAGCAATAAATTTTACTAAGTTACGGTCATTTTCACTGAAATACTCTCCCACTAGCACTTGCACTACTTGCCCAGCTTAATTCCCTGAAATTTCACGCAGCACTCCCTGTTTCTTGTAGAACTTTCTAAAATGCTCTTCTAAATACATTTTAAGAATTCCACTTCTTTTGATTCTTTCTTACTTTATACATCACAGTTAATATTGTAGAAGGCAAATCAGGGCAGGATGTGTATACTTAATGGTAAGGTCCTGGAGAGTGTTGCTGAACAGAGAGATCTTGGAGTTGCAGGTAGATAGGATAGTGAAGAAGGCGTTTGGTATGTTTGCTTTTATTGGTCAGAGGATTGCATATAAAATTTGGGAGGTCAGCTTGTGGCTGGACAAGACATTGTTTAGGCCACCTTTGGAATATTGTGTGCACCATGTGAAAACATTTTATTCCCTGTGCGTCTTAGTAACATACTGATATTCACGATTTTGTTCTGTGTTCCTCTTGGCAAACATACTGATTACTTGTAAACATAATCAAGTAATCTGTTAATTTTCAAAGTGGTACCAAAGCAAGTTTTGTCTGTTATTCTAATAATAATTGACCAGGAAGATAGCCGATAGACCCTAATGAGATACAATAAAAGCGCTGATTATGAATTGATGGATGAAAAATAGTCATTATCAGGATGAAAAAGCAGCAAACATATAACATGAGGAACAAATCATTAGTAGAACTGATACCAAATGATACTGCTCCTGATTAGTTATCCCTGTAATTGTATTCATTACAACATAAGTGGTCAGGAAGCTCATCAGTCTGGGTTCTGAGAAGCATGAACTCCATCATTACGGCCATTTATATAAGTTTGGTGTGTTGCTTAGGAAAATAATGGAGACTACTTTCTACTTGGATTGCATAATTATTTTGCAAATATTGAATGAGTTAATCTACTTTGTATCACTGATTCTGCTTTTAGAACTTAGTTCAATTTTTATGTCCAATCTATATGATTTTCAGTTTTCTAAATATTACTTCCACATATATATTAGCATGTTCTTAAAAACAAGGAGGGTGTGATAGAGGGGTGTGGCAAAGCAGGAGAAGTGCAGACTTCTGGGATGTGAGCATTTGTTAAAATTCTAGTCATTCTAATCATTGGTGGCTTTGATTTTAACTGCAATAAATTGAATGCAATTTTGACATGCTCACTTGTTCATCTTAGAGTTTCAAAAATAACTTTGGATCAAGTTTAAGGGGACAGAAGTTTAGGTAGCAATCATATGAGGGGACATGATGCCTCACCTCCTGATGATTCGTATGATGAGGTACATGCAGATGGTGACAAGATGGGGACCAAGGATAAGTTCCTGAAGCATACTTTAGATAACTATATGAGCATGTGAAGAAAGCCACTGGAGGTAATGTAGCGGCTGTTCTTTTTCACATTATAAACTCAAAAGATCATTGCTTTAAAAAAAATGGACTGCAGGGGAAAAATTAAATTACCAATTATATTTAAAATCAGTTGGAAAGAATGCATACACAAAAAAGATGGTTCTGATAGAAGATTGTTTCACCCATAACAGAATGTTTGTGATTTTGATCCACACAAATCTTTTTTTCTGTTGGTAAGGCAGAAGTCAGATTGGAGAAAGGCAGCAGCAAGTTTGGAATGATAAGAAGGCCTGGATGAGGTTGCTGCAGTGCAACAACATCTTCCAAGTTTGAAAGTAGTGAAGTTAGTCAGCGGAAGTAAAATGAATACTAAATTTGAAGGGGTTGCAAATCGCAATCTTGAAAAGATATGCACCATGCCAGAGGACAGTGTACATGCACATATCATGGCAGTTAAGAGAATACATTGAATATTTACATGGATGCACATAGCAAAGCATGGAAGTGACAGCAGAGCATTTTAAATGGTGACAGTGGGTACAAGCATACCATGTCCAGCATTTACAGTGAACCAGAAATCAGACAGTTGCTGACAAGGTCAGTGTAACCTTCCTATAATGTATTTAGGAACTACTTGTGATGCATTTAAATAAAGAACTTTTTTTTAAAAATGAAAGCTGCGTTTCCAACAATTTCTACTGTATATCAACAAACATGCCAATTATGAATTTCTTGTAAAACAGTCAAATTTTTTGAAGCTACATTGAGTTGAAAAAGTTGATTCTGTGCATCAAAACCTTGTAACCATCTTTAAGACTGTAATACCTAGGAGCAGAAATGGGCTATTCAGCCCATTGAGTGTGCTTCATTATTCAATGAGATCATGGCTGATCTGACCATTCTCAACTTCACTTTCCTGTCATTTTTCTGTGGCCCTTGATTCCCTTACTGATTAAAAATCTGTCTGTCTCAGCCTTGAATATACTTAATGATCAATTCTGATCAGTACTCTGCAGTAAAGAATTCCACAGATTCACTACCCTCTGCGAGAATAAATTCTTCCTCATCTTTGTCTTAAGTGGGCTACCTTTTAGTCTGAGATTATATCCTCTGGTCCTTGACTGTCTCACAAGGGGAAACAACCTTGCCACATGTACTCTATCACGTCTCCTAAGAATCTTGTATGTCCCATTAAAACTGTTTTTCCATTCTTTTTAATTCTAATGATTTACAGGCCCAACTTGCTCAACCTGTTTTTGTAAGACAGTGTCTCCATAACTGATTGAGCCTTTAGTAATTATTTTCTGAACTGCCTGCAATGCCAGTCTATCTTTCCTTCGATAAGAAGCCCAAAAGTATTTACTTTAGATTTTGTTAAATCCTAATCTTTAATTACTTTACTGGGGCAGTTTGTGAAGTGGAGGTAACAAATCATCAGTGCATCACCAGTGATTGAGTACTAGTGTTGTTGGTGACTTCATTGGGGGCTCTTGTGGTGCAGTGGTAGTGTCTATCTCTGAGCCATGGGACCAGTGTTCAAGTCACATGTACTTCAAAGGTGTATAATATTTGTGAACTGGTCATCAAGGATACTCCATGGATACCTTCATGGGTTTAATGGGTTTGACTTCGCTATGCT
The DNA here is from genome assembly GCF_004010195.1 of Chiloscyllium plagiosum. Taxonomy (NCBI): domain Eukaryota; kingdom Metazoa; phylum Chordata; class Chondrichthyes; order Orectolobiformes; family Hemiscylliidae; genus Chiloscyllium; species Chiloscyllium plagiosum. Next base: position 2,820,364 of record NC_057716.1, on the reverse strand, counting down.
GAATTTTGTTAAGGGAAATGATATAGAGATTGTGTCAAAATACATGAAATGACCTGAATGGCAAAATTCTGATAAGAATTTTGGCTGGCTCTGCACTTTATCGTACTGGTGTGAGAATTGTTCTGATCAGAGAACTTGAGGATATTACTTATGAACCCTACTAAGAAGCATGTCAGTATGTTAATAATCATACTTTAGCCTTGACTTTTAATATAGTATGACAAGGAAAATGTTAGAAGAATCTGACATTGACATTTAAACTTCAGAGCTCCCAGGCGATTATACTATACTAAATAAGTAAACATTTCATATCATTAGACTACAGCAGCAAAATCATGACCATTGTCTTAAGATGTTTTTACATTTTAAAGGTGTTATGCATTAGTAACTTTTGAGAAAATATTTGGAATTTATTTTCACGAGTGAGAGCAGCTGGAAGAATCACTAATCAAATGTATTGCAGTGGTATCTTGGACAAGTGACGGGTGCGTGAAATTATGAATTTTAATGTACTTGCATGAAATTCATTGTCTGTGACTGTAATGAGGGTGTTGATGCATTAATTTTCTAGTCTCTCAGCATGATTTGATGGTGCACTTCTATTGTGATACAATGCAATGTTTATTATTGAGAAAAAGAAACATTCAAGACTTCCAAAAGTGCTCATTTAAAGGCAAACAAATATGTATTTTAGATTGTTAAGAATATAGTATAACAGATTTTCTTTACGATATCTCAACTAACTTAGCTAGTGCCTAATTTTTTAAAATTCCAGGGCTTTTGCAGCTTGTTGATTAACTTATTATTCTATTATTTGCCTTATTTACTGGAGCTATTATTTAACATGATTTTTGATTAATATCCCCAGTGTCAAAATATAATTGGATTTTGTATATTCAACATCACAGCTGTAATTTCCTCCATTGCCATGTGATTTCTGAAAACTGAATAGTAATGAAGAAAACAAAATTATAATTTTGAAAGCAGTTCCCATGTTTTATTTCAAAATCAGATTAAGGAATATAATGCTCATAAGGAAACAGGTTTCCAAGAGTTGTTGAAATTTGTACATTATGAATTTCTACAGTGTATTTTACTTGTTGATTTGGGCTACAAATTCCCAAAACCTCAAAGTTTAGAACATATGTCAGTTTCCTTTTTTATTACTTTTATTGAAAATGTGATCTATCCTTGTGAAATTTGTTGTCACCTCTGCAAGTTGGATGGGTGAGGGTGGGATCTAAATTTGTAGCTGCTGAAAATAGGCACAAGGATTATAACGCATATTATAATTGATTGCATGCAGCATGCCAGCCATGTGTTGCCAACACACTTGAATGATCTTTGTGTCCAGCAGTATTACTTGTGCTGTTCATTGGCTGAGCAATCAGCAGAACCAATATGCTAGCCTGTACATCTACAAACCAAGGTAAAGTCTCTTATTGTGTTTTGGTAGTGGTCTTACATCTGGCCAGAACATCGGTTCAAATGTGACATGCTGAGGAGGTGCACAGGTTTAAGGTGAGAGGGGAACTATTTAAAAGGGACCTAAGGGGCAATTTTTTCACATAGAGTGTGGTGCGTGTATCGAACAAACTACTAGAGGAAGTTTAAAAGGCATCTAGATGGATACATAAACAGGAAGAGTTTAGATGGATATGGGCCAAATGCTGGCAAATGGGATTAAATCAGTTTTTAGTATATCTGGTCAGCGCAGACAACTTGTACTGAAAGGTCTGTTTGTGTTGTATAACACTTCACGCTCCTGCTGTTCTCAAGCAAGGGAGAATGTGGTTAGTTCTGTTTAAAATAAGTCTTAGTGACCTTCTTGATGCAATACTGCAAGGCAACTGTGAGGTGTTACAGCAGTCTTCAGGTCTAGACTGGAATGAGCGAGATGAATAAAAGTTCACGATCATGCTCACTTTCACAACCACTGCAATGCAGTCCTCACCCTGTTCTGAGGTTGCAATCGTGATTGCTACAAGTGACAGATTTCAGCACATACATCTTAATGGAAGAATACACATCTCACATTATTCCAAACTTGGGTTCAGGCAGGACAGTTATTGTTGAAATGTGGCGCTGGAAAAGTGCAGCAGGTCAGGCAGCATCCAAAGAGCAGGAGAGTTGAAGGCATAAGCCTTTCATCAGAAATGTGGAGGTGGGGGCTGAGATAAATGGGTGGCTTGGATTTGGTGGTGGAGGAGACCCAGGACTTGCATGTATTTATTGGAGTGGGAGTAGGAGGGGGAGTTGAAGTGAAGTCCTACCTGTTCATCTTCCTTCCCAGCTATCTGCTTCAACCTCCCCACCGACGTATCACAATCAGCTCTCACCTGCATCTACCTTCCCAGCTGCCTTCCCCCCCCACCCTCACCCTCCCATTTATCTCAGCCCTCTTCATCCCTCCACATTCCTGATGAAGGGCTTATGCCCGTAATGTTGACTCTCCTGCTTCTTGGATGCTGCCTGATCTGCTGTGCTTTTCCAACATCACACTTCTCAACTCTGATTCTCCAGTATCTGCAGTTCTCACTTTCTCCTTGGGCAGTTGTTGCTGAATAGCAAGATGTGGAGGTGCCACTGTTGAACTGGGGTGGGCAAAGTCAGAAGTCACACGGCACCAGGTTATAGTCCAACAGGTTTATTCAAAATCACAAGCTATCAGAGCGCTGCTTTTTCATCAAGTGAATACTGTACCTGACGAAGGAGCAGCACTCCAAAAGCTTGTGATTTCAAAGAAACCTGTTGGATTTTAAACTGGTGTGGTGTGACTTCTGACAGTGCTGAACACCTTTATGGATATGACTTCCTGCTGATTTGTGAAGAAACCTCAAAGTCAGTAAAACCCTTCATCACCTCCCATATCATGTGTTATGAATATTTGCAATTTGAAATAGTTGTGGAAAACACCAATCATTTGTAAAGTTCTAACAGCTTGGAAAGCCATAAATCAGCAACTAACCTAAATTAGAATTAGGTTTGTTGTCACATGTACTCAAGTATAGGAGAACAGTGGAAAGTGTAGAGTTACCATTACCCGTGCCAACTTGGGTACTAGATAGAAAAGTAAAGAAATAAGTTAAAAGTTCAACCATTACAGTTCTTCTCAGTACAAAGTAGAAAAACAAAGAAATACAGTTAAAAATTCAACATTTAAATGGTTGCTGATCCTTTCTAAATTAAGTTGGAGGGAGTCCTTTTAATACTGAACATGTGAGCAGCTTTGGATGGTTATTTGCTGTAAAACTGAGCATCAAACAGCATCACTGGTGTTAAATCAGCAGAGGAAGCCAATTGACAGCACTTGACGACTCTGTGAACTCAGGGCAGGAATGTTCACTACCCCTTCCCTACTTTGACAGCTAGTATGATATAATGCTTCAGTGTGTGTGTTAATATGTGGATCCTATTTTGCAGCTCCAGGACATCTGTAAAACTCAAACAATTAATAATAAGCCAAAGATAGTCCTATGAGTTTTGTGTGCACACGTTTTGATACACTATTTAATTCTACTTTCCTGTATCTTTTTTGTTTTTGTTAGAGTACGATTCCACAGGCTCTGCCACCCCTTAACATCTAAACCTTGCTATTTTACCTTGTTGAAGACAACTGGTACATGTCCAACTCCTGTGAAATTCTTTTCTTCGACTTGGCACAGAAGCAAATATTTCCAAAATTTGACACCAGTTAGTGATCAGGAAACGAAGCCCTCATTACTTGTTCTTCTGTATTTCAGGGAGATTGAAGACACAGTTATAATCCCTACTATCAGATGCGGGCTTACCTGGCCTGTAGTTAGGTAGATCTTTTGGTCATTTGATATTTTTAGTCAACTTGTTAAGATATGTTATGACACACCTCTAAGTAAGTGGGATATGAATCAAGCTTTCCGGCCCACAGATAGGGATACTTCCACTATAAAACAAGAGACTTGTTTCATTATTGTACACATGGAGATAGTTCTTAAAAATCTGACCATCAGTTAGTACAATCTTAGGGTTTATGACCCTTAAACTGCAAACTGAGCAATGAAAGAATAGTAGTCACATGGGTCCTGCTTTGAAGGACTATAGAAGCCATGAAGTGGACAAGAGGGTAAATGGATTGCATCAAATTTCATCAAATATTAAGGAAATATTGTTGTTTACAAAAATAGAATAATTGATAATCCAAGAGCAGACAAACTGAGTTATAATCTATGGTATTTTCTAGCTGATTGGATGCATGATTACAATTGAGTTTCCATTTAGTATATTAAAGAACAGTTAACCAAAAGCTCACTATAGATTGCATGCCCATCAACTACATGCATGTCTGCAACAAAATAAGGGAGTGTGTACTGCAAGGGGATGATCTATTAGCACAGTTTAGCCAAGAATTGCATTTAGAACAGCAACACAGTTAATGGGTTTATTATTGTATTCATCACTACTACTGTGTTCGGCCTCATCCAACCTCAATGGGCATTTTTTAAAATTCTGTTTTTCAGTGTGAATTGGAGTAATTTTCATGTAGTGGACTGTGATATTTTAATTGGTAATTATCTATAACAAAGTTTTAATTAAAATGTTATGCATTAAAGATTGTGAGGGTCTAACGCAATTAAATTTAATTCATAGTTACAACCAAATTATATTTAATCAATTAAAAACTGACAAATTTGCTTATAACCAGACTTGACTATAACTTGTAACCAATTGTATTAACAGATTATCTGCCATGAAATTTCAAAGTTAAAAATCACACAGCACCAGGTTACAGTCCAACAGGTTATAACGTGGTGTTGTGATTTTTAACTTTGTCCACCCCAGTCCAACACTGGCACTTCCACATCAACATATTTCATGCAATTAGATTGAATCAGATTTGTCTAAATATAATTCTGGGAGAGTCAGTTACATAGCATTTTCTGTCCCTTCTTAATTTTAAAAGGTATTTGTAAAAGTTTTAATTGATCACCATAATGTCTAATAGTCAAGATATCACTTGAAAGCAGTAATTATTTAAATTCTTATTTTAATTGATCATGCCAGCACTTCATAAAACTGTAATTATCTCTTCGACACAGAATTGTAGAATTTTTGGATGAATCCGCATTAAAGACTGTGATCACAACAGATTTTCACAGTTCTTCAACAATGGACGCATACAATATTGTTTAGCTTGGATGGATTAAGTAACAAGGAGTTTGCAAAAGAGAAATGAAAAAACATCCAATGTTCAATATCATAATGGGGTTCTTTTATATTTAAATTGGCTTATGGGAACTAGTGGTTCTAAATTGGCTTTAGGTGCTTATAGTATCAAAATCCGGATTCAGTAGACTGGTGCCATATTTAGAACCAGTTTTACTTGATCAAGTTTCCAAAAAGAATTGGCGTGATCTTGTTTATTGATCTTAACTGTGTGATGGACTATTGAAGCTGTCGCATATCCATCAGGTGTTGGTCTTGCCAAGCTTGTGCAATGAGAACATATAATTTCTCCAGTTACTTAGTTATTGTTGTGAGCCGGTAGTTCTCTACGGAAACATGAACTATATAGGTTTGACCCAAAGTATGTTGCATTTTACATTATAGCGTTTAAATAATATCTGCATATAGTATTTTGTTGTTAACAGGTTAATCATTAGAGAGTGTGTTTGTATTTCTGTAAATAACTGCTGAGCATAACTCAAACATTGAGTCAGAAATAGAAACAGAATATATAATAAATAATTAGCAGGTCTGGCAGCCTTAGGAGGAGAGAAAACCATTGGTGTTGCAGTTCAGTGACCCTTCATCAGGCAAGGCAAAAGAAGAAGCATCAACTGTGAATGTTTGTAATAGGGCTGAAGGCAGCAGAGATTAAATTACAAAAGTGATGATGCTAGCTAGTAAATAGAAAAAAATAATTGGGACAGTCAAAAGATGTCTCTACTCGAGGCATAAATTTTTAAAAATCATCAACACCAAGTGCCCCCAAAATAAGGTCATGATCCGAAATTGAACTCAACGATTCTGGAATGCTATAAAATGCCTAGTCAAAAGATGAGCTGCAGTTTCACAAGCTTATATGAATCTTCTTCAAATAGTATCAGAAGTCAAGGACAGAGGTCAGAATAGAGAGGAAAATTAAAATGACAGGCAACTAGAAAACTTTGTTTGGACTTGTGCAGTGAACCAAGGCTTTTTGCAAGATGATCACATAAATTACTAAAAGCTGCACAATTTTTCAGCTGAAAGCAAAGTAGTTTCATTATCCCCAAAAATAAGTGCTACAATTCATTAGGCATAATCAGGTCAGTTTCAGCCTGACAACAGCAAGTACTGTGGGTGTTGGAAATATGAAATAAAAACAAAAATAATACTCAGCAGATCTGGTTGCATCACTGAAGAGAAAAAATAACATTTCAGCACTAGGAATATTAATATTAGATGGCAAATATGTTGCTGCTGAGAACACAATTAGTGAAAGCAATGAGAACAATGCATCTGTATCTCAAAGCAGAGCATCTAAAAATAGTTATAATTTTCCATCTTTATGTGTTAGTTAGATAAGGCATAGATTCCTCAGTTTTCCTAATGTCAATGGAAAAAAAGTAGGTAGAAAGAAATGGTCTGCAGTGTTGTCAATAAATTTTAATGGACTAAATGTATACGTCTGGCAATAAACTGAGGAGTCAGTCATTTCAGCATAGGCAGAAGTCATTCAGCTTCAAGTCTATGCCAGCTCTGCATCTTCAACCTAACTTTTCACAGCTAAATACCTTCATCCCGAGAGCCATTCTGGCCTCTGCACCCTCTTGAGGAATGTCTTATTCTTCCCAAAGTGTCATGACCAAAACTGGATGTAACACTTATTTTTAAATGACTTGTAGATGCCAATATTGGACTGAGGTGTTCAAAATTAAAAATCACATAACACCAGGTTATAGTTCAACAGGTTTATTTGGAAGCAATAGCTTTCAGAGTGCTGCTCCTTCATCAGGTCATTGAGACAACCAAAGGCTAGTGCTTCCAAATAAACCTGTTGGACTGTACCTAGAGTTGTGATTTTTAACTTGTTTTAAAAAAACCTTAAACTGTGAATGCTGGAAATCAAACGAACACTGAAATTGCTAGAAACACTCAGCAGGCCTGGCAGCATCTGTGGAGAGAAAGCAGAGTTAATGTTTTTTTTAAGAACTGAAGAAGGGTCACTGGAATATTTTGTTATTTCTAAGAAAATGTTTGAAATGACTTTGAAAAGCTGTTTAGACTAATGAATTGATATGTACAAATAGGCCAGGAAATACAAAAATGCTACTGATTTTGACCTCAAGCTAAGTTTCAGACACTATGCTTTTCTGGTGGGCAATCTGTAATTAGTAGGGTGCCACAGAGTTTGGTCATCAGACCCAAACTTTTTAGAATGTATAAGTACAATCTTTTTCAAAAAATATTGCTGATGCAAAAGGACACATGATCCATTCTCTCTAATTTTCAATCCAATGTACTTAAAAACCCCGGAAGCCTGAGTTGCAATTTTGAATACTTTTTAAATTCAATTTATGATAATGTTTATAAATTCACTGTTGAAATTCAAGATGGCGGTGACCCAGCAAGTCTGAGTCTGTAGTGCTCTGCCTAAGACTTGGGCAAAGTGGGGCATCCGCCTTCACTGCACCCTGTAAATCTTTTAAGATAGCTTTTGCCCAGCATAGTTAGTCATTTTACATCAAACTTGGACAGTTTGGTGTTGTTTTAAAAATGACTAAGGGAAAACATTCCCACAGTTCGCAACAGGCAGGGACCTCTTCCCCCACCCCCTCCCGCAGCAGCAGAGACGTCCGCAGCCGCTTCGGGGGACTTATCTGCAGAGGCAAGCCTGATCTCCAAGATCAACAAGCTTCAAGAGAAGATCGACACCTTTATTGAAGAGTCCAGGTCCAGGTGGGAGTCATTCTCGGTCGTACTGCAGAAGCATGACCAAAGAAATCGAAAAAATTGAACAGCGCGTTGGAGAGGCAGAGCAACGGGCTGCGGCCTCTGAGACTGCTGCTGAGTTGTCCGTGGGTCGGGTCCGGGCTGTCCAGCAGCGAATCCGGACCTTGGAGGAGCACATTGGCGACCTCTACAATCGGAGCCATCGAAAAAATATTCAGTTGCTGGGCCTTCCCGAACGGGAAGAGGAACACCAGCTTGTAGACTTTCTGTAACGATGGCTCCCACAAATATTAAAGTTGGAGTCGGGACTGGGCCAGGTGCAGGTGGAGTGGGCCCACAGGGTTGCTGTACGCAGGCCTGCTTTGGCCCAGCGATCCGCCCGGTTCTAATCCGACTCCAATGTTATAGAGAAAAACAAATGCTCCTGGAAGCCTCCAGAGTCCTGGGGAAGGATCCCCAGGCCATGATGCACAAGGGTTCCAGGATAATGTTATTTCAGGATTTCTCTCCAGCCGTGGTCCGCAAGAGGAGGGCATTCGATGAGGTGAAGAAGTGTCTAAGAGACCTAAATATTCAATACTCCATGCGTTACCCGGTAATGCTGCGCTTCAGCCACGAAGGATCAGTATATAACTTTGGATTACCGGAAAAAGCTAAAGAATTCTTGGACACTCTTAAATTGACTGCAGGACTTAAACCGTATGGATAATGATTTTATTTTGCCGCCCCCCCCCCCCCCCCCCTTTACCCTTTTTTCCTTTGTCATCTCTTTTCCATTATCTTTCCCTGGGGGGTGGCGTGCTTGTTCTTTACTCTCTCTTTGATTTGTTTTTTATAGGTCGTGTGGCTTATTCGATTTGTGTGGGAGGGGGGCTTGTTTTGTTTTACCTTTCTTTAGAGCGGGGTTTCTTCTTTTGTCATTTTACTTAGTTACCTAATACTTGCTGGGATTGTAACTTTGTAGTTTTATATATTTATATTTTGTATTATGCTTGCTAAATGCACCTAGATGTTGGGGTGGGGTGAATGGGTCACTCACTTTTAACTTTGGTTTTATAGAATACTTAAATTTTTCTACTCCATTCTATAATGCCTGGGCCGAAGGCAGGGCCTTACTTAGGAGAGGTTTTGGTGGGGTTATTGACAGGTAGTCACGCCCCCTGGGAGCAAGGGGGAAAGTCTCATTTCAAATATGTTTTGCATTTTCTTTTTACTTGTCTACTCCATTCTATAATGCCTGGGCCGAAGGCAGGGCCTTACTTAGGAGAGGTTTTGGTTATTGGCAGGTAGTCACGCCCCCTGGGAGCAAGGGGGAAAGGGGGAAAGTCTCATTTCAAATATGTTTTGCATTTTCTTTTTACTTAAGAATAGTTTTTAATTGCGTTGGTGTAAATGATTTAAAGAATTTTTGCATTTGTGAATTTTCTGTGGTCTTTATTCAAGGTCTTTTTGGTGGGGTTCTTCCTCTTGGGGTCTCTCGGGCTTGTCTGGACGATCATGGCTAGCCATTCACTTAGATGGTGCATCTGGAATGTCAAGGGAAGTAATTCACCAATCAAAAGGAAAAAGATATTATCAAGTCTCAAAAAGGAAAGGGTTGATATAGCTCTTTTACAGGAGACACATCTACTTGACAAAGAGCACAAAATTACAAGAGGGTGGATTTGATCAGGCTTTTTTCTCATCTTTCAATTCAAAAAGTAGTCATTCTCATTCAGAAGAATCGTCCTTTCCAAATGTTAAGCCAGATAAAAGATGAGTCTGGATGGGAAATACTGATCAAAGCCACAATATATGGAGAGGGATATGGAATTTTGAATCGTTATTGCCCCCCGGCACGCCCCTTTAAATTTGTAACAGAAGCATTCTCTAAGTTGATGGCTTTTGGGGTCCACCATATAGTTATAAGAGGAGATTTTAACTGTATTATGGACCCAGAGACAGATAGGATATCTAAGAGCACTATATCTCTTAGATCTAGGCAACTGGCAGACCTGAATAAGGAGCTAGGGCTCGTAGATGTGTGGAGATGCCTTCACCCCCAGGGTAGAGACTTTACTTTCTACTCTAACCCACACAAGTGCCATACCAGAATTGATATGTTCTTTGCTCCGTCGACCCTTTTGAATTCCAAATTGTCTTATAAAATAGGTAATATAGCTATTTCTGATCATGCCGCAGTATATATGGAAGTCAAGACTAGGGACGATGGGATAGACCCCCAACATTGGCGTATGGATTCTTTCTTATTGAAGAATAGCAAATTTATAAAATATTTGTCTCAGGAATTCAAAACCTTTTTGGAAATTAATTCAGGTACGGCTAGTAACCTGTTGACGATGTGGGAGACCATTAAGGCTTATGTGCAAGGTTTGGTCATCTCATATTTTGTGACCCAAAAAAGACACGAGAGAACAACAGCGCCTGCTCGAAGCTTGCTTGAAGGCAGCTGAGACAGCATATGTTGATAGGCCCTCTATTACTAAGCTGCAAAGGATCCCAGCCCTTAGAGCAGCCTTGAATACCACACTCACCCAAACAGCAAAGGGGAAAATATTATTCGCAAAGCAGAGATTATATGAATATGGCGACAAGCCTGTTAGATACCTAGCATACCCTGCTAGGAAAAAAAAGGCTCCTCAAGCTATTACGTCCATTAGAGAAAGTGCTGGTACTTTGACTTGTGATCGTGAAAAGATCAATATAGCCTTTAGAAAGTTCTATTTTGAACTGTATAAATCGCAGGACTGTGAGGATAGAACAGAGAAGATGGAGTCCTTCTTTAAAAACTTGGCCTTTCCGGTCTTAACCTCAGAGCAGGTGTCGATCTTGAATGCCCCCCCTGACAACCCAGGAAGATAGCTTCAGGGTGGCAAAGCACCTGGACCAGACAGATTCCAGGTTGAGTTTTATAAAGAATTTATAGGGGAACTGGCTGGGCCACTCATAAATATGTATAATTACTCACATAGTCAGGGCTGCCTCCCGCCTTCGTTGAAAGAAGCAAATATCTCTCTCATTCTTAAAGGAAAGGCCCCAGAAGAGTGTTCATCATATAGACCAATATCCTTGCTAAATGTGGATTTTAAAATTCTTTCTAAAATGTTAGCATTAAGATTGGAGAGGGTCTTACCATACACCATAAAAGAGGACCAGATAGGGTTTATTAAGGGCCGCAGATCAACTAAATAATATTAGAAGGGTCTTAAACATGATACAAGCCTGTCAACAGGGAAGAATACTGGGGCTAGTTGTCTCCTTGTACACAGAGAAGGCATTTGATCGGGTACAATGGAAAGGTATTTTATACACTGGAAAGGTTCGGTATCGGAGAGGTATTTTCTGAATGGTTCTCAGTATTATACAATGACCCCAAAGCAGCTGTGATCACCAATGGTTTAGGTTCGGATAGCTTCAGTGTTGGTAGGGGCTATCGTCAGGGATGTCCTCTCTCACCATTGTTATTCACACTAGTAATCAAACCACTAGCGGAAGCTGTACGAACTGACCCTAACATAGCGGCTCCAAGGGTTGGTTCAGGTAAACATAAAATTACTCTCTATGCAGATGTCCTCCTTTTCTTTTTTTTAGATAGATATTTTTATTGAAAGAAAAAAAGAAATTTTTAAACATTTTTTACAAAATTACAAAGTAATGCAAACAAATATAAACATTAATATACAATTAAATATATAAAAAATAAATAAATAATAACCAAAACACAACAAAAGAAAAAAAAAGAAAAAAACACTCAGCTAACTACTAATCTATCCTACAAACAACCAAAGCATATAATAAGATATCTTACGTTACTAATAAGAAATAACGTAATAATTAAGTATATACTCAAAATGTATTAACATCAAGTCATGATAAAACCCGTATTTTTGGGGGATTCCTCCCCCTGGGGCCCCCGGACCAGCCAGAACCACTACCACAACTAGACAAAAGCCCTTGACAATATGGCTGAAATATCTGTGTCTATATAGTTCAGAAAGGGCTGTCATATTTTATCGAATAATTCAGTTTTTTGTTGCACCATATTTGTGAGGAAGTCAAGGGGGATATTCCATGATTAACCTGTGCCAGTTTGAGAGTCCTGGAGGGCCCTCAGCTACCCAATCAACTAAGATATTTTTCCTTGCACAGAAAGAGAGAATGGAGAATAGTTTCCTCCCGTGCACATCCAGGGAGGGCAGATTTGAAAAGCCAAGGAGAAGAGACACTGGATCCAATCCAATCTCTGTTCCCAAGATTTCTGTCAGAATATTCGCTACTCTGTCCCAGTATTTGCGGATCTTGTGACATGTCCATAAACAGTGCGTGAGAGTGCCCACTTCTATTTTACATGTAGGACGCATTGGGGATGTTCCTACCCTAAATTTTGCCAGTCGTTCCGGTGCTATATGAGCTCTGTGAAGTATCTTTAATTGATTAGCTTGAGTTCTATTACAAATAGAGATCTTTCTGGCATTTTCCCAGATGTTCTCCCACATTTCTGATGGAATTTCTAACCCCAGTTCCTGGTTCCTGGTTCCCTGTTTTAAACAGTCATTCCACATCTTTCAATACCTCGTTATGTAACGAGTGATAAAGAATACTGACCGAGGATGGACCCATCGGCCATAGCGCTCTTTTCTCCCTATCCGATTTGTAGGGACTGTCTGATAAAGTGGTTGTCTTCTGTATGTAATCTCGTATTTGGAAATATCCAAAAAGGTCTCCATTAGGCAGTCCAAACTTCTGGTGCAACTGCTCAAAAGACATCATAACCTCCCCATCGAACAAGTCCCCTAAGCAAGAGACACCTCTGAACCTCCAGGTTTTAAATGTAGCATCTGTCAGCCCTGACTGAAAACCCCATGCTCCCACTATAGGAGTATAAGGAGAGATTTTTTGTAGGTTACCCTCATCTTGCCGCATTATCCTCCAATAGTCCATAATAGCTCTCATCTTATCTAAAAATAAAAGATTGATGAGGGGACATTTTGCTTGGGAGGTCTCAATATCTCACCAAATTGATTGTGGGTCTCATGTGACCCAATCAGCTACATAACCTAATAGAGAGCTCAACTGATACCTCCTAAAGTCTGGAAAATCCAGTCCTCCCATTGCTTGTGGAAGCTGCAGCTTTTCCAATTTGATAAGGGGCTGTCTATGATTCCAAATAAAGGAACTAAGCCAGCCGTGTAGTTTACGTAATGCCACTCTTTGCAACATCAAAGAGTGCATTCTCATAGGATATAGAAGACGAGGTAGAATATTCATTTTAACTAGGGCTACTCTGCCTAACCAGGATATTGGGAGACCTCCCCACCATCTAAGGTCGTGCCTTATTTTTCTAATAGGTGCACAAAATTTGCTTTATACAGCTGAACAAATACTGGGGTGGTAAAAATACCTAAGTATAGAAAACCTTCCAGCGACCACTGAAAGGGAAAGCAAGATCCGTCCGGTAAGTTGGATATACTGGCGAGACCACCCAACGGCATGGCCTCCGATTTCATAAAGTTGATTTTATAACTTGAGAACATACTAAATAGATTGACCACTTGAATTAGGCGGGACATGGATATCAAAGGATCACTTAAGAAAAAGAGGACGAGATTCAAGATGACGTCGACCCAGCAAGTCTGAGTCTGTAATGCTCTGCCTAAGACTCGGGCAAAGTGGGGCACCCGCCTTCACCACACCTTTTAACTCATTTAAAATAACTTTTGCCCAGCATAGTTAGTAATTTTGTATCAAACTTGAACAGTTTGGTGTTGTTCTTAAAATGATTAAGGGCAAAATTTCCTGAAGTTCGCAACAGGAGTAAACTTTCCAGACTTTAGGAGGTCTCAGTTGAACTCTTTATTATCTTATGTAGCTGATTGGGTCTCTTGTGACCCACAATCAATTTGGTTAGATATTGAGATCTCAAAGTGTCCCCTCATCAATCTTTTATTTATGGATAAGATGAAAGCTATTATGGACTATTGCAAAAACCCTATTGTATTAAATGCAATTAAAGCCTGGAGGATAATGAGACAAGATGAGGGTAACCCGCAAAAAACTTCCCCTTATACTCCTATAGTGGGAGCATCGGGATTTCAACCAGGACTAACGGATGCTACATTTAAAACTTGAAGTCCAGAGGCATCTTTTGCTTGAGGGACCTGTTCGATGGGGAGGTTATGACGTCTGTTGAGCAGTTGCACCAGAAGTTTGGATACCTAACAGGGACCTTTTTAGGCATTTCCAAATACGAGATTATATACAGAAGAAGACCACACTGATAGGCAATCCCTACAAATCCGATAGGGAGAGAAGAGTGCTATGGCTAATGGGGCCGCCCTCAGTCAGTACTCTTTATCACTCATTATATAATGAGGTATCGAAAGACATGGAGCAATTATTTAAAACATGGAACCAAGAATTGGGGTTAGAAATCTCTTCAGAAATGTGGGAGGACATCTGGGAAAATGCCAGAAAGATCTCTATTTGTAATAGAACTCAAGCTATTCAATTAAAGATACTCCACAGGGCTCATATAGCACCTGAACGACTCGCAAAATTCAAGGTAGGAGCATCCCCAATGTGTCCTAAATGCAAAATAGAAGTTGGCATTCTCACACTTTGTCTATGGATATGCCATAAGATCCACAGGTATTTGGACAGAGTAGCGAATGCCTTGACAGAGATCTTGGGTACGGAGATTAGATTGGATTCAGTGTCTCTACTCTTGGGCTTTTCAGATTTTCCCTCCCTGGACGGAAGGAAACCATTTTCCATTCTCTCCTTTTGTGCAAGGAAAAATATTTTAGTGAATTGGGCAGCTGAAAGCCCTCCAGGAACATTCGAACTGGCACAGGATAGTCATGGAATATATCCCCCTTGACTTCCTCACAAATGTGGTGCAACAAAAAACTGAATTATTCTATAAAATATGGCAGCCCTTTTTGAACTATATCGACACAGATATTTTGGCCATATTGTCCAGGGCTTTTGACTGGCTGTGGTAATGGTTCTGGCTGGCCCAGGGACCCCCTGGAGGAGGAATCCCGTAAAAATACGGGTTTTATTATGACTTGATGTAAATCTACTTTGAGCATGTACTTAGTTATTTAATTATTCTATTGTTTATCGCTAGTAATGTATGATATCCTAGTTTATATTTTGGTTGTTTGTAGGATAGATCAGTAGTTAGTTGGGTTTTTCTTTTTTTTTTGTTTCTGTTATTTTTTTTTCTTATTTCTTTATTTAATTTTATATTGAAATTATACTTGTTTGTATTACTTTTGTAATTTTGTAAAAAAACTTCTAAAAATTTTCTTTTTTCAATAAAAATACCTATAAATTCACAGTTCTCAATCCACAAGAAATCATGTGCATGTATCATAAATTTCCTGAAAGCTTCCCCTTATCATGCCAGTAAAACAGGATAGGGTTTGCTTTTAACCGAAGACAACCCAATTTTAATTAGATCTTATTAAGAAGAACCAAAGTATAGAGGCATAGTTTAAGCAATACATTTATTTAATTTCTGGAGGATCCCTACTGTTTTTGGTGTCTCATCTGGAGGATGAAGAAATACTTTCCTTTTAAGCTGACTGTCCTGCAGAAACATAGCTTTAATATCAATTAACTTACACCTCAAGCATTTATTGCTAACAAAGCCAAAAAGAATTACAACATTGCTTTTCCATCAGTGAATCTGATCCTCCAATTTTAGTTAAATATCATGCTACTAGCCTTGATTTAGCCTCAAGACCCCTTTTTTCGATGCATGCCCATCTATTGGAAGGTCCCTATCTAGTACCTGAGTACACCCCAAATTCTGTCCAATTTGTAGTTGTTTTGACAACTTATCTTAACTTGTCTTTGGCTTGCTCTTTGCCACTAAGACTTTGTGATCACATGGACTTCTGCTACTGGTAATATTGTTGGTTTGTTCTATTCTGGTTAAGTACACCCTCTTGCCTTCTATCTCCTGCTGTTTAACCATATCATTTTATTTCTAGGGTTTCTCCCAATGGTTCATGATTCCTTTCTAGCGGCATGTTTTGCTCCTTGACCTTGACCTGTTGTTTGATCTTGTGCTGCATTTTTCTGCCTTCCATCTTTATACTTCATGTTCCTAATCTTTGGGCAAAACCTCCTGCCCCTCAGCCTCTGCATTCATGCAGTTTTTATATTTTCCAGTGGTCTTCCATGCTGTACTTAATAGTCACATTTCTCCATTGACTAGCCCCTTCTGGCAAATATGTGATTTTAGAACCCACTTCTTTGGCACTAATTGACCATCAGAACTGATCTGACCATCATCAGACAAGTTGTAAATTGTGGCCAATAACTTTGCAAAATTTTGGTATGAGAAGTGCTTGGCTCCTCACTATTTTTAAAAACCCCTTCAGAATGTGCAAATTTGTTATCCATGCCAAAGAATCTTGAAAAATACCCAACCAGTCTAATTCCCAAGCTGTTCAATTCAGCCTTATTAAAAGCCTTTCTGCCGATTATTCAGTGCAGTTAAATGCTCTGAAAAAGCAGAATCTGATTGTAGTCTGTTCCCAAGCTAGGGTCTGCTCACTATCAAAAAACTAAGTGAAACACAAAATATCCTCTCACCATCTGCAACCACACTAGTACTAGATGCTAATTTAAAATTTCAGCAAATGAGTCAAACTGTATGAACCATTTTGTATTAATACATTTTTTTCACATACCAATTGCTTTTTTAAAAAAAAAACTTTTTGCTCCCATATTCATAACTTTTAGATTCATATTTATACACATCTCTGAATAAGGTAAGGTGATGGCCTAGGGGTACTATTGCTGGAATGTTAATCCAGAGGCCTAGGTAATGTCTCAGGTTCAAATCCCACCAAGTCAGATGGTAGAATATAAATTCAGTAAAAATCTGGAATTAGGAGTCTAATGGTAGCTATGAAACTGTTTTCAAATGGAAAACCCCAACTGATTCACTAATATCCTTTAGAGAAGGAAATTGCCCTCCTTAATTATGCTGGCCTACATGTGACTCTAGACCAACAGCAATGTGATTGACTCTTACTGACATCTGGATAATTAGGGGTAGGCAATAAATGCCAGCCTAACCAATGATGCAACTTCCAAATGTTCCCCCTCCCTCCTCCCAACACACACACACACACACACATCCAAGTTCAGTCTAGATAATATTATCTACAATTATTCTTTTATCTTTATACATTCTTGTTGACTAATAGACAAAATCTCAAGAATTGTTCCCTTACGTCTGCATTGTTTCTCACTATCCTTTCTGCTAAAGTGTGTTGGCTCATACTGCTGTATAATGATCATTCTATTCTGTGAGCCTCAAGAAGGCAGTTCACCACCACCTTCTCAAGGGCAACAAGAGATTGACCATGAACCTATGTACCATGAATAAATTCGTAAAAATTTTATTCAACATAGATAAGCATTAAATTCATGCCAACTCTCCATAATTAACTGAAAACTCCTCAAGTGTTGTTCATTTTCCCCTGATTATTTATAAAACCATACCTGCCACTAATTTTGTTAAAACAGACCAGTCACTTTACCAGGAATTTTCTTACAGGCACTACCTCCACCCTTTAGAACTAAAATGAGGAGGAATTTCTTCAGCCAGCCGGTGATAAATCTGTGGAACTAATTTCCACAGAAGGCTTTGGAGGCCAAGTTATTGAGTGTCTTTAAGACAGAGTTCTTGATTAGTAAGGGGATCAAAGGTTATGGGGAGAAAACAGTAGAATGGAACTAAGAAACATATCAACCATGATTAAAGGCGAAGCAGTGTTGATTTGCCAAATGGCCTAATTCTGCTCCTATATTGTATGGTCTTATACTCTTGTAAGCAAGTTGTAAGAAAAATGCAAGAGCTGTAATGGTATAAGGTTGTCTTAAATAAGCAGGCAAAAATTTGGCAGTTAAGAGTAAAATATTGAAAAAATTGGTTTTTCCATTTTTCGCAGGAAGAATAAAAAGAAACACACATTAGAAACAGAGAGAGAGAAATGCTGTGATGCAAAGGGATCTAAGTGTTCTTGTAACTGAATCACGAAAAATCAGCATGTTGGTACAACAAGCAATTAAGAAACCAAATGGAATATTGGCCTTTATTGCAAGGCAATGGAGTAAATGTCAGGAGTACGTGCATGTAATTGATCACCTTATTTAAGGAAAGATATGTTGAAGTGGGCTGTTGTGGTACAGGGATATTGACCTACCTCTGAGCCAGGAAGACTGGGTTGAAGATACACTGCCTATAGTGGTTTTTAATAGCATCTCTGAACCGGTTGATTGCAAAATATCTATAAATATGTTGGAAGCAGTTCATAGAACGTTTACCAGGCTAATACCTGGAACAACTCAGCTTTTTGACGTTTATATAAATAATTTGAATGTGAATATAGGAGGTATGGTTAGTAAGTTTGCAGATGACACCAAAATTGGTAGTGTAGTGGACATGAAGAAAGTAACATCAGAGTACATTGATCAGACGGGCCGAGGAGTGGCGAATGGAGGTGCTACATTTTGGTAAGGCAAATCGGGGCAGAGTTTATAAACTTAATGGTAAGGTCCTGAGGAGGGTTGCCGAACAAAGAGACCTCTGAGTGTGGGTGCATTGTTCCTTGAAAGTAGAGTCGCAGTCAGACAGGGTAGTGAAGGAAGTGTTTAGTACACTTGCCCTTATTGGTAAGTGCATTGAGTATAAGAGTTAGGAGGTCATCTTATGGCTGTGCAAGATATTGGTTAGGCCACTTTTGGAATATTGTGTGCAATTCTGATCTCCCTGCTATAGGAAAATGATAAACCTGAAAGGGTTCAGAAAAGGTTTACAAAAATATTTCTTGGTTGGAGGGTTTGAGCTATAGGGAGAGGCTGAATTGGCTAGGGCTAATTTCCTTGGAATGTCATTGGCTAAGGGGTGACATTATAGTTTATAAAATGAGGGGCATGGATACGGTGGCTAGTCAAACTTTTCCGCAGGGTAGTCGAATCTAAAAGTAGAGGGCAAAGGTTTAAGGTGAGGGGGAAAGATTTAAAAGGGACCCAAGGGACAGCTTTTTCCCTGGGAGAAAAACTGGAACTAAGGGTCATAGCTTCAAAATAAGGGGTCTCTTCTATCAAATGAAAATGAGGAATGTTTTCTGTCCAAGGGAATATTCTCTCCCACTCTCACACTCTCACTCTCACTCTGTCACTCTCACTCTCACAAACACAATCTCACAATCTCAGTCTTCCTCCACTCTGACCCCTCACCAGCAAGCAGTAGAGCTGTGTTATGGTGAGCTGGGCAGATTTTTGATTGACAAGGGAATCAAAGGATTGGAGTTGGGCAGGATATCACATCATCACAAAGCTGAATGGATCGAGTGACCTTCTTCTCCAATTGTTTAATTCTCTAATCCGATCTCTTCTTACCCATTTATTATTAACATGCTGGTAGACGGTTGGGATGTTAATTGCCAAGTTAACTTTGATGTTAACTGCCAAGTCAGTTATTTTCCTCTTCTGTTTTCAACAGTGTATTTGGCATGGTTCATACTTCAGATATTTGCCTAAGATACTACCCTTCCAAAGATGAATTAAATAAGGCTAACAAGAAATTATGTTCTTGTTGAAAGCCAACACTAAATTGTGGTTCAGTATCATTTTATCAAGAAAAATGAAAAAGCAAATATTTAACTCCAAGTCAGAATTGCTGTTAGTGAGCCTAAAAAAGGAGAGGTTTCTCAGATTCCAGATGCATTCCTCTTCCGAATATTTGAAAAACTGCTGTCTCAGATGTCAGAGCCTAATTTGAATAGCAGATAGCAGAATCAAGGTTTGATTACCCTCTGAACATGCTCATTCAGCCCATCAAGTCCACACTGACCATCCCATGAGCATCCTACACCCCACCCCACTACTTATCCTTGTATCTTTCATTTTCCATGGCTAATCCACATCCCAGGACACTATGGGCAATTTAGTGTGGGCAATCTACGTCACCTGCACATCTTAACACTGTGGGAGGAAACCAGAGCACCTGGAGGAAACCCATGCAAACACAGGGAGAATGTGCAAACTCCACACAGACAGTCGCCCAAGGGTGGAAGTGAACCTAGGTCCCTGGCACTGTGAGGTAGCAGTGCTAATCACTGATCTACTATGCCACCCATAAAAATGGCACTGATTCTATGACCTTTCAATTTATTACTGTCTCCCCATCTTTAAATTTATATGTATCTTATAGGGGGCAATTTTTATTGGTCTGTACAGATTTGATCTGTGCTTGCAGCATCAATATAATTCCAAAATTCAGGAAATTCTTAGAGGTTGATCAATATGTGGAATATATTTTTCAAATGGAAGTAAAAACTCTGAAATCATTTTGTAAAAAAAAATTATGCCGCAATTGTGGAGTTTGGAATATGTTTGAGTTCTTGGTGGATGAATCAAAGTGCACTGAATGGCCTTCCTCAATCTCTATCTTGTAGATAGGGTCAGGATATCCGGCGTTGGCTGGCTGCCATCAGCTCTGATTTACATGTTTCCAACCATTTTTTGCCAAATGGCTCTTCAGTTTTCTGACAAAATACCTCCAGAGTCAACTCAACAGGTAATGTTGAGTTCATGTCAATTTTCATTTATTATATATAAACAAATGCAAATTTTGAATTATTCAAAGTATCCCTTAAAAGATGTTTCAAATGGTCTGCTAAATAATAATTACATTACATGTTACATAATATTGCAATAAACAAATGCAGTGGAACATGATGTGCAGAAGCCAGTAAACAGCAAATTAGATGGAGACAGGTACATTGAGGTTTCACATTTCATTTCTCCTAGTGGCCTGTCCTATTGGTTACTAATGTGTCCTGTTGAATATACTCGAGGAATGCGATTTTTCTCATTTTACCAGATTTCTTTTTTCTTTGAGAGCCACACAAGTTCTCCAATGTTCAGACTAATGCACCAGCATTCACTTTGCTGCTTCTCCAGTCACAGAATAATTCTCTCGTACGCTTGCTGCTTATAGGTTCTTCTGTATCTCACTAATGAGCTAATGTATTAGCAGCAAACAGGAGAGAAAAACAGCCTGAGATTGGAAGGGCTGTGGGACAGTGAGTTACAGCACATTTAGCTTGAGCATTGGAGCAGCAATCTGGTGAGAGAATGTGTTTGGGTATTTTGGAGAGAGGAAGTGAGACTAACTGTATGCTTAACTTGGTGTTCACTACCTGTGTTAGGTTCCTAGTGTTATTTAATTAAGACAGGATTGAATTCATCCAGTATTGGGCTTTATCTTATACCATGATATATTACTAAATAGGTTTGAATTAACTGAAAAGGAAGAGAAGTTTGAAGTATCATATCCTTGAAATTTTATTGGACACAAATGAATATACAGGAATTTGGTCAGCTTGAGGCATTGTCATTAAATATATTTTGACTTCGTAATTTATTTTTTACAGGAAGTGGTAATTATATGAATATTGTATGATTAATCTCAAGGTAAACGTTGTCCTCTCTAACTACCAGATTATTTATTGAAATGCTGAAGTAAGGCATCAGAAAGTCCCATTTCTAATCAAATACCTGAAAGTCACTGCACCTTAGAAGAGGATGAAAAACATCGTTTCGCCACTTCGTCACTTCATTGCTTGAAGGAACAAGTTTCAGATTTTTTTATGGACACAGTTACATCCCTGATACTTTCAGTAATACATGCTTTACCTGTGGAGAAATTATTCCTTGTTGCATCTACTCAATGCATTGAAGTGTCAAGAACCAATGTCACAAT
This sequence comes from Chiloscyllium plagiosum, assembly GCF_004010195.1. Taxonomy (NCBI): domain Eukaryota; kingdom Metazoa; phylum Chordata; class Chondrichthyes; order Orectolobiformes; family Hemiscylliidae; genus Chiloscyllium; species Chiloscyllium plagiosum. Next base: position 2,798,652 of record NC_057716.1, on the reverse strand, counting down.
CCAAAATACATTGGCTGCCCAAAATGGATTTTGAATCCCTAATTTTATAATTGAAAATTATAATACTGTTTTGATATTTTTCTATGAAATTGGATAATGATAATTGCAGCAAAAAATCCTTTTTGTTCCGCAAGCAAAAGTTGGATGCTTCCCTTTCCAAACCCCAACCACTCAAATACCTCCCGTTCCATAGCATTTAGTTTAGATTAGATTAGATTACTTACAGTGTGGAAACAGGCCCATCGGCCCAACAAGTCCACACCGCCCCGCCGAAGCGCAACCCACCCATACCCCTACATTTACCCCTTACCTAACACTACGGGCAATTTAGCATGGCCAATTCACCTGACCTGCACATCTTTGGACTGTGGGAGGAAACCGGAGCACCCGGAGGAAACCCACGCAGACACAGGCAGAACGTGCAAACTCCACACAGTCAGTCGCCTGAGGCGGGAATTGAACCCGGGTCTCTGGCGCTGCGAGGCAGCAGTGCTAACCACTGTGCCACCGTGCCGCCCACCATTCTGGCCACCTTCTCCATTCTGAAACTATTTTCAGGCTTTCAGGAGAAGAATAACCTAATATTCACCTTATTAAAATGGGAGACCTACCTGTGGTGCATAAAGGAAGCAGTAGCTCCTCCACTGAATGTTGAGACCCCATTTTAGGCCTGAAATCCAACTTAAAATAATTTCTACCTCCATGTTTCTGTTAGACTGACTTTTAGATATTCATTACTTATTTCCTGCACAATGGGAGATTAGCAGGTAACAAAGTGAATTCATTTTATTGAGTTGTACAGAGCTATTTATTTCGGTTGAACAGGCATTGATCCTGCATTTGTCCCTTGTAAATTGTGCACTTACTTCATGTTTGTTAATATAACGCATCAAATGTGTTCTGGTTAAGTGTAGTACAAAGAACAATTCAGCACAGGGACAGGTCCTTCAGCCCTTCAGGCCTGCGCCTAGTAGCATAGTGAGAATGGCTGCCCAGGCAACAGGCAAGCTTCAGTAGGTTACCAAAAGCCTGTTGCCTGAAAATGTTTTGAAATGTCTGTAGTCATCTTTGTTGAACTGGATATAGTATTGCTGTTTTCTGAGATGGTTCCAGATAAGCAGGAGCACGAAACGACTTCATGTTGATCTGACAATTGAGTGCCCTTCAAGCCACTACTGCTGAGCTAACTTCACACATGGCTCTGTTGGAGAACATTCTCTCAAGGCATCCACTGCTATACTTGTTCTTTAAACCCCTTCCTGGTGCTTGCATGTATGTTGAAATAGATTAGTTCCACAGCCTTCGTCGGATGGTTATGATTTTGTTGTTTTGTGGGCATGTTTTTGTGCTGAATGGATAAATCTATATCAGGTTGAGGTCACTGTGGAACGAGTGAGGTCACTAATTTTGGATCAAGAAAATGTAAGTAATGGTTAGCTACTAGTAGGGGAAAAAGCCCTGAAATATCCATTTAGGTAACTGTCTAATACCTGAACATTGCTGGTTAAAAAAGAGTAATGAAAGAATCATGGAATGGTGGACTGGGTCCCAAAGAAAATTGAACTCAGAAAAGAGGAACTTAGCTGTATAAAAGCTTATATCAGACATCATTTGCAATCTTCTATGTATTTCTGGGCACCACACCTCAAGAAGGATTCTTAAAAATTTGTTCATGAAATATGAACATCGCTAGCTAGGTCAACATTTTTTGCCAATCTGTGATCTTTGGGAAGGCAGTAATGAGCTACCTACTTGCATCGTTGAAGTACATATGGTGTTGTACCTCTCCATGGATTGTCACCTTGTCATGATGGAGAAGCTTGTGTGGTCCTGAAATCCCATGAGCAATGCCATCTGGAGCTATGCTCCTGGTAGGGTCATCCATGGCAGTAAGGTTAAGGTGAGGTCCCTGACAAAAAACAATCCAATCAAGACCTCAACGGTGGAATAAGTGGATGAAGTTATTTCGAACTCACCGGCTGTGAAGACGGATGAAGGCAACAACAAATCCATCAGCTCCAATCGTCGTGGTCTTTATGCCATTGGTATCAGTTGTGAAGTATCGTGTGCTTCTTGGAGTGCAACATGAAGTACAGGTTAAACAAATACACGCACAGGCATCTTCGTTCTGTGGGCTACTTCTTCAAGTCTTTTGACGATCGGAGAGGGCGACAGCAGCAAGCAATTTGATGGCTGGAAGTTCCGAGTTAAGAACCAGCACGATAGCAGTGAATACTTGATTCAGTCGCTCAACTTCTGGCAGGAAAGTTGTTCGGTAGCAGTAGCCATGTCTGAGCAACCCTATTTCGGATCCACTCTGCCCACCCTAAACTGGAAGAGGGCTAGAAAAGGTGCCCTATTACTAGTCTGCTTCACCTCATCCTGTCTGGAAAGCCGTATCACCATTACGCAGTTGTAAAACATCGTGAAGTGAAACTATGAAATTTGGAACCTGGAATATACGAATGCTGATGGATAACCCAAACTCAGACCAGCCAGAGAGAACTGCCTTTGTTGCCCAGGAACTCCAAAAATTCAACTTGGACATCGTTGCTCTGAGTGAGACCTGCAGAGCTGGAGAAGGGCAACTGAAGTAAGAGTAAGGTCAATACACCTTTTTTCGGAAAGGACTTGATCCTGAATAATCGAGGATCCATGCAAAAGGTTTTGCCATCCAAAACAGCCTACCTCAGAAACTGACTGATTCCCAGTGGTTGTTCTATGAAGATTTCCTGACTCTGAATCCAGCTCATCAAGAACCAACATGCCACCATCATCAGCACCTCTGCTCCGATCCTGGACGTTGAAGACGAAGTAAAGGAGAACTTCTGTACCCAACTTGATGACATCCTTTCCTCTGTTCCCAACAACAACATGATCTTTCTCTTGGGAGACTTCAATGCCAGAGTCAGGAAAGATCATAGGCTCAGGACTGGAATAGTAGGCAAGGAAGGAGTTGGCAAGGTCAATGCCAATGGAACATTCCTCCTCACCAAATGTGCTGAACGCAATCTGGTGATTACAAATATCCTATTTTGCCAGAAAAACAGGCATAAGTCTCCTGGCAGCATCCATGCTCCAAACACTGGCATCTCATCAACTACATCGTACAATCTCCGACCAACAAGATGTACTGATAAAAAAAGCTGTTACCGGTGCTGACTAGTGTGAGGCAGACCATCAACTCACCTCATCCACCATGAGAATGAAGATTCGGCTCAAAAGGAAATACCAAAATCAGAACACTATCAAGAAATTCAATGTTGACATTCTTCAAGACATTAACCATGTACAGAAGTTCCAACAAAGTCTTCAAGAACAACTGCCTCAAAAAATCCCACCATTCATAGAAGAATATTGGAGTCAATTGAAGAACGCTACCATCACCTCCTGCAAAAGAAACAGTTGGGTTCAAGACAAAAAACATCAAGATTGGTTCGATGATAAAAACAAACTACTCCAACAATTTATCAACATAAAGAGAAAAGCTTTCATCTTCCAAAATGACCAATAATCGGGCTGCCAAAACAAAAAGCTATCAGGAATGCAAGGCTGCAGTCCAGAAGAGCACCCAAAATCTGAAAAACCAATGGTAGAGGAAGAAAGCTCAGGAAATCCAACAACTACTGAACGCCAATGACACTCAAGGCTTCTTCAATGTAACTCAAGCTATTTTTGGCCCATTCACTCATGGTCAAATCCCTCTCAACGTAAAGATGGTTCAACCATCTTGAAGAGCAATGCTGACATTAATTCTAGGTGGAGCGAACTCTTTGAAGATCTTCTAAATCACACTGTCCCATTTGACAGGAATGTGATCAACAACATTCCAAAACAACCCATTGATAACTCCCTAAGCAAATTACCAATACTTGAAGGAGTCAAGGAAGCCATCAAAACATTGAAAAACAACAAGTCCACTGGACTTGATTGAATATCAGCCGATGTTTACAAAACTGGAGGTAATCTGCTTCATTACCAATTGCATCAACATCTGAATAAATGAAAACATACCAGCAGACTTTAGAGACTCAGCAATCGTTACCATCTACAAAAGGAAAGGTGATCGATCTGAATGCGGAAACTATCATGGAATTTCCCTGTTAGCAACAGCAGGAAACATCCCCTCCCACAGCACGAAGAACAAGATCAAGCCTTTAACTGAGAAGATACTTCTGGAAACAAGCCTATTTTAGATCATCACGTGGAACAATCAACATGATCTTCACTGTGTGACAACTACAAGACAAATGTTGTGAACAACTTCAACCGTTGTATATGGCATTCATCGAGCTCACCAAAACCTTTGCCTCAGTATCAAGGGAAACCCTAGGGGATATCCTATCCAGCTATAGATGCCTGGAAAAGTACATTTGAATCCTGAGACTTCCACGATGGCATGCGTGCCACAGTTATAGTCAACAACAGTAACTGTGAGCCTTTTTAAGTCTGATCAGGAGTAAAACAGGGATGCGTGATTGCTCCAACTTTGTTCACCATCTTTACTGCGACAATCAACCTCATCAAGGATGACCTTCCCCCAGGAATTGAAACAGTCTACAGAAAACAGATAGCAGACTTTTCATTCTTGCCCGTCTTAAGTCCAAAAGCCAGACATCTGAGTTCCCTCATCAAGTTCCAATACACAGATGACAGCAGTGTTGCAGCTGTCTCAGAAAACCACCCACAACAGATTCTGACTGCCTTCAACCATGCATACACGAAACTTGTACTTACGATCAATTTCAAGAAGACTCAGATCATTTATCAACTATCACCAACTGAGACAAATCGGCTAGAACCATCAATTCAACTTGGTGAAACAACCCTGGAAAACATGGACCACTTTGTGTCTTGGAAGTCACCTCTCCTCCAATGTCGACCTTAATGATGAGATCCAACATTGTATAAAAATGCTGGAACAGCTTTTGGACATCTCCAAACAAGAGATCTTTCATGATCGTGACATCCGAACAGACACCAAAATGCTAGTGTACAAAACAGTGGTAGTCCTAATGTTCCTGTATGCATCCGAAACTTAGACAACATACCAATGACATCTGAAGGCACTTGAAAAGTTCCGTCAATGATGTCTTTGAAACATCTTGAATATCAGCTGGAGTTATAGAAAAACCAACATCATCTTGCTGAATGAAGCAAAAACAACAAGCATTGAAGCCGATGTCATCAAGAACCAACTAAGATGGAGCAGTCATGTTGTTTGGATGAAAGACTGATGTCTGTCTTAACAAATCTGCTACTCCCAGCTTAAAGAAGGCAAACGTAAGAGTCAGACAACAGAAGAGAGTCAAAGACGTTTCAAAAGCCAGCTTGAACATTCTCACCCGCCTGCTGTATCCTATGCGAATGCTTCTTCTGGTTTTATTAAGCAAGCATTTAGACTGAACGGCTGGTTCAGTTCCTTTATCTGGCATCGCAAGCGACCCCTTATTAAACTAACTAAACTGCAGCTACCCCACAGACTGGGAGGAGTGGACCTCCCAGCTATCAAAAACTATTAATTAAGCTCATTGCTATCTTAAATAACGACTTATACAATTAATGGTAAGGTGCTAGGGAATGTTGCTGAACAAAGAGGCCTTGGAATGCAGCTTCATAGCTCCTTAAAGTGGAGTCGCAGGTAGATAGGATAGTGCAAAAGGTGTTTGGTATGCTTTCCTTTATTGGTCAGAGTATTGAGTACAGGAGTTGGGAGGTCATGTTGCAGCTGTACAGGACATTGGTTAGGACACTGTTGGAATATTGCATGCAATTCTGGTCTCCTTCCTATTGGAAAGATGTTGTGAAACTTGAAAGGGTTCAGAAAAGATTTACACGGATGTTGCCAGGATTGGAGAATTAGAGCTATAGGGAGAGGTTGAATAGGCTAGGGCTGATTTCCCTGGAGCGTCGGAGGCTGAGGGGTGACCTTATAGAGGGTTATAAAATCATGAGGGGCATGGATAGGATAAGTAGACAAAATCTTTTCCTTGAGGTGGGGCAAGTCCAGAACTAGAGACATAGGTTTAGGGTGAGAGGGGAAAGATATGAAAGAGACCTAAGGAGCAACCTTTTCACGCAGAGGGTGGTACATGTAAGCAATGAGCTACCAGAGGAAGTGATGGAGGCTAGTACAATTGCAACATTTAAAAGGCATTTGGATGTGTATATGAGTAGGACGGGTTTAGAGAGATATGGGCCGGGTGCTGGCAGGTGGAACTAGATGGGGTTGGTCAGCATGGGCAAGTTGGACCGAAGGGTCTGGTTCTGTGCTGTACATCTCTATGGCTCTCTCTGGTCCCGAGGGTACCCTCACTATCTATAATTAGACATCGAAGCATCTCGGGCAAGATGCCCCCTTCGTAGTTTGCTGTTCTTGGACAAAATAATGACAGTTAAGGAATATGGACCCAGTATCTCTTCTTTTTGGCCTTATTAATTCAATTCTACTAGAGACGCACAAAAAAAAGCTTTTCAGTATCCTCACTTTTTGTACAACAAAGAGCGTTCTGCTAGGCTGGGTGTCTTAAACACCCTAACCCCCCCCCCCCCACCACCCTGTGACTGTTGGACTGGCGTAAGCTAATCATGGAACACATCCCTTTGGACTTTCTTACAAGTATGGTGCACCATAAAACTGAGAATTTTTATAAGACGTGATGACTCAGTTTGGACTACTTGGGTACAGATTTGTCTGCCATACTAATAAGGGCCTCCATATAGCCATGACAATTCTGTTTAATGAATCTAGTATCCAGAGAGGAGGAATTACAAACACGTGAATATATATAAATTTATGCTGTCGATGGTTGAGGGCTATTACGTTGTTTTGTTGAGCTGTATTATTATAACTGTCATGATTTATTAATTGTTACTAGTTATTATTTATGTAATTAGTGGGTTTCTTTGTATTATTTTGAATTGTTTTGTTTTGTATTTGTTGTAATATCCAAAAACTTTCCATTTTTTCAATAAAAATATATTTTTAAAAAAGCCAACATGAAAAAATGTAATATTGACATCAACAATTGGGAAACCAATGCCCAGAACAGCAACTCTGGCAAACCATCATCTGAGAAGAAACAGCAACTTTCTAAGCCAACAGATGTACAGAACTAGAAGAAAAGAGAAGAAAATGGAAACTAAGCAGCAACAACCAAAAGCACAGCCATGTTCATTCCTGATAAAGGGCTTATACCCGAAACGTTGATTCTCCTGTTCCTCGGATGCTGCCTGATCCACTGTGCTTTTTCAGCACCACACTCTCAGCAACAACCAAAGCCCGATCTGCCATCTGGAACTACCTGTCCTGAATGCAGAAGAACTTTCAAAGCCAAGATTGGACTCATAAGCCACCTCTGAGGCCATAAATAAATCAACGGAATGAAGACCATCATCCTCTACCTTGAGGGATAGCTACGACAGTGTTGTACATTCAGTTGTTGGAGTGGTGAGTTCCAGCATTTTGACCCAGCAATAGCGAACAGTGATACATTTGCTGTGCGACATGGAGAGGAACCTGCAATGACATGCTGTGCGACATGGAGGGGAACCTGCAAATATTGCTGTTCATATGCGAGTGCTGACTTTGCTTTCATTGGCAATAGTGATCACTAGTTTGGAAGGTGCTATTGAACAAGCCTTGGTGAATTACTACAGTGCACTTTGGTACACAATGATACCGTATACTGTCTATAATGACAGAGGGAGTAAATCTCTAAGATGGTTGGTGGCATGCCAAGCAAATTAATTATTTTATCCTGCAGTGCAGGTTCAACAAAATTGAGACCAGAATTTAAATAGTTAAATTATAAGCACAGGTTGAGTAAATTTGTTTTCCATTCTCTTGAGTTTAGAAGATAGAAAAACTATAACCAAGGTGTTTATAATCATTTCAGTGGTTTGGTGAGGTAAATACAAAGAAACTATTCCTGCTCATGGAGAATTCAAAATAAGGAATCATGGTTTGAATATTTGAACTAGTTAATTTTAAAATTAATCAGAAAGCACTTGGTCACACAAAATAATGGAATTCTAAAATAAGAACCAAAAGTGCTGGAGAATGTGAGCACATCTGGCAGCGTCTGTGGAGAGAGCAACATTTGTGTCCTATATGGTGATTCTTCAAAACTTTCAAAGAGGGTGCCAAACCTGCTACATTTGTGCAGCACTTTGTTGTTATTTCAGATGTCCTGCATTTGTAATTTTTTTTAATGGTATTCTGAACTGCTTTCCCACCACCCCTTCCCATAAAACAAGCTGTAGTTTTTGGGCCAAATGAAGTTTTCAAGACTAATATAAATGGACTTGTGTTGGATAAGATTACGACTAGATGCAAAGTTGGCTAATAGAGCAGTTGCCATTTGGGTTAAATGAGGGGTTAAATGACCTAATCCATGTTTAAGTAAATGTTAAACAATATATTCTGCTTAAACTGCAAAGGGAAAAGATGTGCATTCTTTGGCATAATAATGAAAGCCTTGCTTTTTAAAATGCTACTGTTAAGGCAAACCTCTGAGCTCCAGTCATGTTTTATTGGCCATTTGGACATTTTACAGAAGTTGTACCTTTTAAGCTACCCCGATGTATATCACTATATATTACAGAAGGTCATGTTACATAGAATCATAATTCATAAAATCATTGAATTATGTAACACCAAAGGAGGATCTTTGGTAGAACTATCCAATTAGTCCCACTCCTCTGTTCTTTTCACATAGCCCTGATACTTGTTATCCTTCCTACAGTAAGATAGCCTTATTAGGAAGCTTTGACTTCATAATAATTCCATCAATTTTTATTTTGAAGTTAGATGAGTATATGTTTTAATATGAAATGGTTTTGCTTTCTAGAGACCTGAAATTTAACTTGAGTGCTATTCATAACGCATTGATAATGCACTTTGTAAATTTCCTGAATTTCCTGAATGTTTGTGGAGAAGGTATAAATTAAAATGGTTGTTTTGTTCTGAATGATGTCTAGATTCTTGAATATTGTTGGAGCAGCACTTACAAGGCAAGTCAGGAGTATTCCATTAGACTCCTGACTTGTGCCTTGTAGTTGGTGCATGTGCTTCAGGGATTCAGTTGAGTTATTCACTGTAGGATTCCAAATCTCTGATTTGCTCTTGTAGCCACAATATTTACATGCTGGTCCAGTTCAGTTCTTGGTTAGTGGTAACTCCAGGATATTGATGGTGGGGATTCAGTAATGGTATGATAGTCATTAATTGTCCATGACCATTCTTGTCTAAATATGTTGTGTCTCAGGCTTTTAGAGCTTGTATCTGATCCATTTGTTGTGGAATTGCTTAGCTCTGTCTATCACTTGTGGCTTATACTGTTTGGCATGTGAATAATCCTGTTGGCAACTTCACCAGATTAACACCTCAATTTCTGGGTTAGCCTGGTGCTGCTCCCATGGCTAGATGTGGTAATGGTAGAATAAGGGAATATACTAAGCATGAGATGAAATTTGTGTTGGAATACAACTTGGCACAAAGCCATGGATGCTCAGAGTTGCTGGACCTGTTCCAAGTCTATCCCACTTAGCATGGTGATAATGTCATACCACACAATGAGATATTCTCCATGCAAGGATCAGATTTTGTCACCATAGGGACTGTGCAATGATCAGTCTTACCGATGCTATAAAGGACAAATGAATCTAAAGCAGTTAGATTGGTATGATGAGGTCAACTTTTTTTTCCCCTTCTTGTTTGTTCCCTCACCACCTGCCGCTGATCCGGACTAGCAGTTATGTCCTTTAGGATTTGACTAGCTTGGTTGGTAGTGATGCTGCCAAGCCACTCTTGGTGATGGATATTATAGTCCACCATTCCTAGAATGTTCTCCACTGTTGTCAAGCTCAGTGCTTCCTCCAAGTGCAATTCAATATGTATTCCATGTACTATTTCTCAGTGTTATTATATCTTGAAATAATTCATACCACAATTTCACCTTTTGATATCTATCTTGTTCTTTAATAGCAAAGCAATTACATTTTTTAAAGAGGATAAAGTTGTATTTGTCAAATACTCCATACAGTGTGAACCCAAGTGATGTGATCAGGAAAGTGTTCATTTTGATTTGCAATCTGAGTGATCTGATGCCATCCAGGAAGTTAGTGGGAATTCAATAACTTGTATTGGTGAACTGGGAAAGAGAGGGGTGGATGGGCACAGTGAATGAATTGGAGTAGCCCTGTTCCTGTTTTTCATCCACTGTATGTACTACACAAACAAATACTAAGATGGATCCAGCAGTGAAGTCTTCTTTGATTAAATAGCCTGCTGACATTCACAGACAAAGTCCATGAGGAATAGTCACTTTTATGGGGTATCTGTGAAACTACATGAGTGAAGTGAATACTTTTAAGAATAGGAAATTTGAGAAAGGACCACTTTTATGGCACTTACACTCAGCATTATTCAGTTTCATCTTGCTGTGTACATATCCAAGTTTCTTCTCTTACAAATTTAAACTGCCTATTTTCAGCATCTTTGAATTTTGCATCACATTTTAATTGTCATCTTCCTAAGATGCACAAACACAGCAAAATGTAAACAAATAGTAGCATTTGGAATAAACAGGGTACAAATGTGCAAGCAATTAATTGCAAGCAGTATGTTTTGTGGAAAGATGAATGCAGCAACTGAATTTAAAAAAAGACTTGAAAATCAGGTTGCAATTTTGTAGCTCATTTCAATGATCCTGTTGTACACCTATACAATATTGTATATCATTTTAATGAGGACGGTTATTTGAGGGGGAAAAACTGCCTAAAGGAAAATAAATACAAGCATCATTGTTATTGTCACACTGGAGTCATGAAACTTTACATGGTAGAAAGGGGCATTAAATATTTATAATCTAGATTTCTATTCCTCATTCCATTTATAGCAGCTTTGTCAATAGCAGGCCAGTTTTCAGTCATTTCTGCTTGGATGACTCAGTGTAAAATAGGGATGTGTGTGCTCTGTTCTTCCAACACTGATACTTTATGTAGTGCAGATTTTTTAAAAATAGGATTTACATTGAAAAATAAAGAACTAACTTGTGCATTTAATTAAAATAATATCATCAGTATAAATTGCTGTTGTAAAGTTTTGCCTGTGGGAGCTGTTGATAACCTTTTCCATCAGACTGTCTACAGATCTATGCAAGAGCAGCTTTGTAGCTCTTCCACAGGGAATGCTGCATTAAAAGAAACCACCAGAATTTTCTGGATAAATTTAGTCACTGTTGCATGTTATTTTTTTAAGACGAAATGTATATTTCGTCAAAAATTGTCAAATGTAAATTTGGAAAGTCAACTGTATTGATCATCTCAGACTTTAATTAAAGCATAATTTAATTGATAATTCTGTTGAGGATTGGGAAAAACTTGTGCTTCACTACAACAGCACAATGACTTGTTGACGAGAACCATTTCATAAGAGTTACGAGCTTGCCTGTGATCTTTGTACAAAAAGTATGTTGATTTATTATGTAAAATAAAATTTTTGGGTGGAGGAACTGGGAGAATAGTTTCTGACTAATCGTGTAACTGAAAAGAATCTGTCCCTTGAAGGAAAATCAACATTAGTTTCTGTTGACCTTCAAGGCTTTAAGGCATGATAAGAACATGAATCTTCTTCCACTACTGATAATGTTTACCAGTTCTTCAAGTAAAGAAAACGATTTGCAGCTGTTGAATGCAGGCTGTGTGTGTTGTTGGCACAAAGCAGTCTAACACAAAAGAAGCATAGACACTTAAAACAAAGACTAAAGCAGGAATCAACAGAGGTCACAATTATTACACTGTGCATTTGTAATTCATGTCATTTCCTGTTTCTGTGCAATTGCATTAAGAGATTGTTTACTATACACCTAGCTGACCCACTGCACAATGTATAACATATCTACTTTTCTAAATCTTGTTAATTTTGAACATCCAATTATTTGATAACACATGGAGAGAAGCAACTCTAGAATTACTTGTAGTTAGTAGTAGATAACTTTTGAATAATCATAATATAACAATAGTACTTTTATGCCATCAATCCACACTTGTGTTCAAAACTTGCAGTCACCTCACCCTTTCCATTGTCCTCCAATCCTAAAACCCTTCAAAAACACTTGTGATTCTTCAATTTTAGTTCCTTGTTCTGGCTTCTTACCTTACCATTTGTGGGTAGACCTTCAATTGTTTAGGCATTTGCTCTGTAATTTCCTCCTTACATTTCTATCTCTGCCTTTGTTTCTGTATTTTTCTTTTTACTGCCTTTAGGCATCTCTTTAATGTCTATCTCATTGGCTAGACCTTTTCATATCTTTTCAAATGGCCCTTTCTTTACTTGTGCTCTGATAAAGTACCTTGGGATATTTTACTACATTGACTACATTGAACGAAGTTGTATAAATGTAAATAATATTGAAGACAACATCACATAATTAACTAAAACACAATGGTTTAAAAGGCTAATGTAAAATTGACCTTTATCTTGAGGACTGTTACATAAAGCTCTGAGCAACAGCATTCAGTTCTAGGCACCTCAAATCATGAAGAATACAGGGAGGGCAGTCTCCAATTTACAAATACCTGTATATAACTTATGAACACTAGCACTTACAAAGGTGATTAAATATATGCATTGTGTTTGACATGCTTACAAATCGACTTCCGAACAGACTGCAGAACAGAACCCATTGGTCTTGCTGTCTTCAATCTTGGCAGATTAACCTTGTCTGAGAGTTTTGAGGAATACCTTGGACTTTTCCCTTTCAAAGCCAATCTCGATGGAAGTGTGAATAAAATGGACCATGAATCTAGGTAGAAAATACTGATTAGCTATCCATGAAATCTCAAACGGACAATTCAAAAGGGACTTCCTGATTTTATGCACTGTCTTTGGTAATACAGACTCTCACAAACTACCATTAATGATATTTTCTCATCAACCTGCTCAGATGTTATGACCAGCGTCCTCTCTAATTTGTTTTACTGGCTACCTAGGGTTTCGAGTCCTGTGCATGGCACTAGAATGTGATGTCAATATGGTGATGAGCATAACTGCACTGATCACCATGCACTGAACAGCAGAGCTACTGTCCATGTGTCCAAACATGCAGCTTAGAAGAAACTTGAGTTAAGACACACACCTGGAGCAGAAGGGATTTCAACCTGGGCTTTCTCGCCCAGGAATTGGAGATGCAGTGGAAAGCAAAGAAGGTTACCTCCAATTGCAACAGGATCTTGACCAAGTGGGCCAATGAGCTCTGAAGTGGCAGATGGAGTTTAATTCAGGTAAATGTGAGGTGCTGCATTTTGGGAAAGCAAATCTTAGCAGGACTTATACACTGAAGTAGTAAGGTCCTAGGGATTGTTGCTGAACAAAGAGACCTTGGAGTGCAGGTTCATAGCTCCTTGAAAGTGGAGTCGCAGGTAGATTGGATAGTGAAGAAGGCGTTTGGTGTGCTTTCCTTTATCAGTCAGTGTCTTGAGTACAGGAGTTGGGAGGTCATGTTGCGGCTGTACAGGACATTGGTTAGGCCACTGTTGGAATATTGCATGCAATTCTGGTCTCCTTCCTATCGGAAAGATGTTGTGAAACTTGAAAGGGTTCAGAAAAGATTTACAAGGATGTTGACAGGGTTGGA